>NC_142872.1:123480000-123632500 GCF_051225735.1 Oryctolagus cuniculus
TGACCGCCTTTAGGACCCACCTGTGGAATCCAGGACAAGCTTGTCTGGTCAAGACCCATAACTCGGTGACATGTTTTTGTCAAGTAAGATGATGTTCCCAGTTCAGGGAATCGGCAAGTGTATGTATCTTTTGGGCGTACCATTCAGACCCCTGCAGCGTGGTAAAACAATAAAGGCTGGCCTGGCTTAATCTAACAAAGAGAAGCCCTTTGGAGTTTCAGACAGAGTTTATACAGAGCTGCCACTCTGAAGAGTGGCCTGCATGGGGACAGAAGGACAGACAGCTCAGAGGCCACTGCCAATCTGAAAACCTCAGCATGGGCAAATCTGACATTTTTAACAGACTACAGGCCGCTATTTCTTTATCAAAGCCTTTACCACAGTCTTGCTGCTAAGAGCAGTCTTTTCACAGAGCAAATTCTAATTCTAAATTCTGTACATCAGGACTCTCTCCTAGTCCCACTTGCCCTTAAACCCAGATACTTCTACTCTTAACTGAGATGAATTCGTGCTCCCTCTGTGACAGAGTTTGTGGACTTCTTCCATTTTGCTAATGACTTAATTTTATGGTCAGAAACTCAGAGTGGCCTTGAAAAGAAACTGGGACATTTGGTTAACTATGGGTAGAATGAACAACTCTCATGTCCAACATGTGAAAGTGAAAACATTTGCAGTGGAGGGCCAGTGTGGAAGGAACAGACTAAATACTTCCTGTCTGGGTCAACAACAGCACACCATAGTCGGGGTGGTGTATCAGCAACAGAAGTTTAGTTCTCAGTGTTTAGGAGGCCGCAAGTCCAACATCAGGGTGCCACTAGGGTTCTGGTTCTGGTTCCAGTGAGGGCTCTCCTCTGGCTTCCCGGTGGCCCCCTTTTCTTTGTATTCTCCCTTGACAGAAAGACAGCAAGCTGGCTCTCTGGCCTCTTCCCACAAGGGCACTAACCCTATTCATGAGAATTCCACCTTCAGGACACACTCATGCCTAAAGGCCCCACCTCCTAATGCCATCACTGGGGGTGTCAGGTTTCAACATACGAATCTGGGGGAGGCACAAACGTTTGGTCCACTGACCCTTTTCTCCCCCTACCATACCCACAGGCCTCTTCTACCACGTGAAGGCGCCCTTGCCTCCAACACAGTTAGCAGGTCCACTAGCTCACGGCTGCGCTCAGAATGGGCTTTTTGCAGGTGAGATGGAGCACTTTGGAGTTAAAAAGGACAGTGCTTTTACTAATATTCAGGCCACATTTTTCTCTTTTACTCATATGGCACTGATTTCTGCGGTCTTAACCAAGCGTACGTATTTTCATGAACTTAAACTAGCCTCAAAGTTCAACTTCAGAAATAGAATTCCAAGGTTAAGAAAAGTGAAGAAACTTAGCTGACACATCATTTTTGAAACAATCATTTTTGAAACAATGATGTGGTAAAACAGCATCTATCTAAATGGTATCCTGGACTCTTGTTTTGCTATACTACATTGCCTCTTTGGGTAAGAACTTTCGGACTTCCGGGGTTTTATTTAAAAAAAAGTCAAACTGGCTTCCATGTGTCTGGTATCTAAAACATTTAGCTTTCTCCATCATCAAAAATACAGACTTTGGGCATTCCTGGTGTCTGTCAGGGGTATCTGATCTAGAGCTCCGCTTCATACCTGATATTATTTGAGAGAGCTGCACCAAAGGACACATTACTTATTTCCTTCAGGAACTCTGAAGAAATTTATCTAGTCTGTATTACAACACTTTCCTGTAAAATTGTCTTAACTGAGTTATGATTCAATATAAAGTCTTCAGCTTTTATAGAGAATCAGTATTATATTTGTCTACACCTTTTAAAACATACTTTGTTGCTTGCTGTTCCTTGTAAAACAAAATTTTCATGCAATAAATTTCATATAGAATTTAGTGCCAGAAAAAAATTTAAAAACATCTATTCAGTGCAATTCTATGTTTTTTTTTTCTTTTTTTGCCAAATATGGAAAGAATAGGAGAGCCTAACAATCACTCTTTAGCTTTGGTTCCCAGGAATCTTGGGTATAAGTTTCATGTTTATTTGTAGTCATTCAATCATCCCAGATACTAAAGTATTTTTTTCTTTTCATTTTTTTTTGTCTTCAACATTTTTTCTTTCTTATCCCTAATTTTCAATTTTAGGGTACAGTTTTACTATTATTAACCACACCAAATATGCATGCATTTATTTATAAATGTCTCTTCATTGCTTCCTTTGGATAGTACTTCTGGAAGAAGGAGAGCTACAAGCTGTGAACGCCTAAGCAAACCCTGTCGGCTAACTTGCAAGCCCTGGGTCCCCTGAAAGGAGTCATAAACCTCTTCCAAAGAAATCTATTCCAGCATGCAGGCGAGATCAAACTGCAAACACCACATTTTCCAAAATCAACATTTCTCCATTTTGAAAACCAAACTATGGTCACCATTATGCCAGTCTCTGACAGAAGACAGGTAGCAGCCACAAATAAGAGCAGGCACCATTGGTAAGACCAACCTCGGAGGACACTGTGAGGGAGCAGCAGCCTAACAGCAGATTTTGGGGAGGGGAGTCCTGCTCTATGTTTCCAATCACGGAGCATTCTGGGGTCCTCTAGCTACCAACACCCTCCTCAAAGAATGTCAAGGGCATGGATTCTGTCTCCGTGTCAGTGTCAGCCTCTTTTCCCTTAGGGGCAATGGCATTGAAGCCCTTGGAGTAAATGAAGGGGTGAAGTGCTTTATCCTCATTAAAGGAAACGTATACACTATTGAACAGATTAGGGAAGGAAGTGGAAAGCCGGCCTCCGGGGCCTTGGAGAAAGCAAGAAATCAGCACTTTCCTGGTGTCTCGGAAATGGCCACACAGAGCCAGGCATCCACGGTGCCTGTTGTCCTGCCCAGCAGCTGCCTGGCAGGTTCACGTCTCCATGGTGACGCAGCCTGGTTTGTCAAATATTACGGAGCTCTCAGAGAGTGGAAAAATAGTCAGGCAGACAAACTGAGCCTTTTTTGCAGGACCAGGGAGGCCGGATTGGAAAATCAAGATTTGATTTTCCTGATTCTAGCCCCTGGAAATGGCTGGCCCCTTCGTCTGGGACAGCTGAGTGCTTGTGCTGTTTAGGTGGACAGGAGAGGTCAACAGTGGCCCAGGGCCCTCCCCAAAGCCACCTCCCTCCCATGCAAGGCTCTGCCATCAGCTCAGGCTTTCTTCATGGCAGGGGTCTCCCGACCCAGTCCCCTCCCCCCTCCCGGCAGCACCTCATGCAAGGTGACGGTGACGCGGCGGAGTTTAGAAACTACTTTCTTGTGCTAAGTTAGGTTTGCAAGCCCTGCACAACCCCGTCAGGGGAACAAGCTCAATAACATTTAGTGACTCGCTTAAGTTAAAAACCAGCAGAGGAGGGACACAGGCCTCACGGTGCTAACTCCACAGGTACTGGCCGTTCTCTGCAGCCAATGGCATTTGCGGGGGGCCACAGGGGCAGGGCGCCTCTCGGAAGCCACCTAGCACTGGCACATCCATGGCTCTGTCCCCTTCACTCCTTGAGAGGTTGACTCACACTCCTCTTGGTCCTACTGCTGTACGTGTGACTCCATCCTAGACTTAGTTTGTTGGCGGTAGGGACAAAATGTCTGAGTCAATTCCAACCAGCCCATGCCTAGCACAAAAAATGTCAAAGGAAGGAATGAACTTGGGGCTACAGCCCATGGCTGCCCCAAACCAACACAGCAAGAGTACCCTGGTCCTTGTTGCATTCCATACAGGAGAAAAGACTCTTTCTCTTGGCAAAGTCACCCCTGCTGCACGACTGCTATATTCATTGTGTCAAGGAGCATGCTTTGGACACCGTGGGACATTTCAGTGGGGGAAGATTTAAGAGCCTGGAATCATGTATACCTCATCAAGTCCACATCAGAAAATCAAACAAACCAGAATGTGATCTCTTTTTCTGTTTTTGTCCTAATGGCTTTGGAATTGTGGGCAGTGGAAACAGCATCGTTTGCAATAAAAATACTCCTGGCTGGCCAAGTGACACATCTGGTTAGTCAATGGGCCGGAGGAGAAAGAACTCTTTCATTCCTGAGCCGCCCAGGAGAAGGCATCTGGGTGGGTCTGCCCTGAGAATGTTTGCGAAGTGTCACTTGAGCGACTGCAACAGAGTGGGATGATGAATTTCGTAACTGAAATCAGGAATCGGATCCAGAATAAAGTTTGGACAAAATGAAATCACGGGGCAAAGAGATCTCAAGGTCAATTAACCTAAGGACAACACTGAGATTATCCTAGAACATTCACTTGTCTTTTTGCAAATCTCCAGATGAGGATGGGCTGGGAAGCTTCCTGGATAACGCGCCTTGAAAGATCTCACAAACTTCATGGGCAGAACAGTTTCACTTCCTTCTAACAACCCAAGTCCCTCATGTTGAAATTCAAATCCAGTTCCCCTTGTTTAGGGAACAGCCAAGTGTTTAATGCCTGCATCAATTTATATCAATATGTAAAATAAACATGCTGGTTGCCTATTTAAGATGCTGTGAAATATATCTATTAGCATGCTTTGTTGCAAGTAAATACTCAATTCACAGTAACTCAAACAATAAAGGAAACTTTGATTTTCATAAATGGAAAATCCAGAGGTAAAAAGCTTTGGCATCTTAATAATGCCCACAAGGTCTTGATTTATTTTCTTTTATTTGCTCTGCTTTCCAATCTCAGAGTCAGACTAAGCTATTTCCCTCATGGTTACAAAATAGCTGCAGCAATGTCACACCTCACATCTTTATACCACACCATCAATTCAAAGCGAGAAGTCCTAAAATATGAGACCACCTGGGGTCACATGCCCAAACACTTGAACCAGGAAATTAATGTGATTGCTTTTGGTTTAATCAGCTACTTGGTAGCAGGGTCAGTTTCCCAGAAGCATTCAGGCCTTTAGGGAAAAAGAAGCAAATAGAATTAAAATCTTGGTGCTGTTGGGGTGGGAGGAGGTAGGCAATTGGATACTGTGTAATTGTGGGAACAACAATATCTCTAGGATTAAAAACCCTGGCATGATTCCTTGACCTCTAAGATGTCTCCCACGGCTGTGGCTTGTCCACTTGGAGACAGGGTTTCTAATCCTACTACATCGGTGCTTTGCACACTCCCCTGAAGGGAATCACCTGGGGCATGTGGATTCCCAGGCTCCTCCACCGAGTTTCTGTTCAATGGGTCTGAGACGAGGCAGGGAGAAGTTTAACTTCCCACACTCTCCGGGTGATGCTTGGGAGACCACCTCATGCCCATCAGCAATTCTCCTAAAGGCAGAGCTGCGAAGAGTGCCTTTGCTGGCCAGAGAATCAACATGAGCAGGTCTTTCCAGGCTTGGCAGCTGAGCACTCTGGCGAGAAGAAGACGACAGCAGACGCGTCCTGAGGACCTGACTGTGCGGCCTGCCGCGCATGCGTCATCTGCAGCCGATGCTCCTTCTCTGGGGAGCTTCCAGGCAAGGCAGGGACTCGCAACCTTCTCAAACCATCTTTTTAAAAAGATTTTGTTTATTTATTTGAAAGGTAGAGGTACTGACAGTGAACGAGAGAGACAGAGAGGAAGGTCTTCCATCTGCTGGTTCACTCCCCAAATGGTTGCAAAGGCTGGAGCTGGACTGATCTGAAGCCAGGAGCCAGGAGCTTCTTCCAGGTCTCCCATGCAGGCGCAGGGACCCAAGGACTTGAGCCATCTTCTACTGCTTTCCCAGGCCACAGCAGAGAGCTGGACTGGAAGAGGAGCAGCCGGGACTAGAACCGGCGCCTAAATGGGATGCCAGCACTGCAGGCAGAGGATTAACCTACTGAGCCACAGTGCAGGCCCCCTAAAACATTGTTATAAACTTCTTGTTGTTGGCTCCTTTATGGTGTATAAAAAAATCAGAATAAGTTATATTGTAATATCTGTTGCCTGAGAAAACACATAATATCAAAAAGCCACTTTTTTAATCAAAATTTCTTGGGTTGAAGTCACAGAAATGAGTGTAAGCTACTGCCCATCAATTCGTCATGTATTGAAAGGATTCCTGGGATGCCCACAGGCGTCTGGGCTCTGGGAAGTAGGAAGACGGAGCTGGAGAGCTGTCCAGTCCGACTGTGCACTGCCTCCATTTCTGCTTCTCTCCATGTGTTTGCAACACCTTTCTGCCCTTGCACATGACTTTCCATGTGCTAAAAGTGGGACAGAGGTGGAACGTTGCCATCCCACTGTTCCTCGTGACAACTGCTTCAGGGACAGGCACCTGCACCCAAAAGCTAGCTAGGAACCCCAGTCCCAAGTTTCTAAATGGAGACTCTGCTTAGCTGAGCTCAGGCAAGGTTTCTGCCCCAGGTTCCAAGTGTTGGTGACTTGGGAAAAAAAGGGGGGTGGGTACAGTTCACATGGTACAAACAAGGCCCAGGAATCCACGTTTGCTGGAGGAGCTTAGTTCTCCAAGAATATCGATCTTAGTGATTCAAGAGATAACCACCCCCTCAAGCAGGCTGCTGACAGAACTACTGTGAATTCCATCACTTTCCTATTTCATACCATTTTTATTTCATTTGCTCCAGAAGCATCTGGAAACATCTGAAGAATTACAGGACTGGGTAATGCACTCCCAGCCTCCTAGACCCCCTGCACTAACTCTCTGTCCTCCTAAGGCTCAAGGCTGGCATGTGGGAGCCAGCATTTTAGAGGCAGGAGAGTGAACCAGATGATTCTTGGGCATCCTTGGCCTCTCTGGTCACACCCTTGGAAAGAAATGCAAGAGAAGTGCTAGAAGTGATTGCAGGAAGAGAAAACGGCTTCCTTAACTGTACCTCCCCTGGGACCCCACCCCAGGCCTTTCCCCCAGGACCCTCCTAAGAAACACCTCCTCCCTCCCTGGCTGCCTCTCTGCACAGGCCTGGCCACTGTTCTCTGGGTGGCTGCTGGTAGCAGGTCAGCCTTTGTGGTCAGCCAACTGCCCACGTACTGTAGCTCCCAACTGCAGGAGACTCATAAAACAAGCCTTAATGAATGGATGGGGCTGCCGCAGTATCGATCTCTCAGATTTATTCTTATTGAAAATTTAAGTGGAGAGGCCCAAGGGACTCCTATCAGTATAACTAGAAGATAAAATTCTGACGATAAAATTACTTCCTTCTTAAGGGCCAGTGCATAATTAAGAGGGCTGTTGACCCCAACTGAAGTGATGTTACCAGGGTGAATCAAACAGCGCTTCCAGAGCACAGAGAGAGCTTCCCACCCACGGTGCACTCTTCTCCAAGCAGAGGGGCTAACTCTGACTTGGTAGAGTTAAGGGATGTGTTTTGCTATCTGAGCTGTTTAACCTAGATGCAGAGCTGGGATTTGAGCAGGACCTAGTGTCAATTCTGTTGATTCTGCCTTCACTAGTCCTCCTGGCACAGGAAGGGGGCCTCCCTCTTTGGGTTTCCAGGGGTCTGTGCTTATTCTACTGGGTGCCCAGGTGAGCAGGGCTGTGGGAATGTCTAGAGAAAGGGAACACCAGAAAAACACAGCCTGTCCATAACACGTGATTTAAAACGGAAGGGCACTTCAAGGATGGAATTAAAAGATCAGTCTATCCTGAAATCCATGCACAGTTTTTTTTCAAAACACACACTTTCCACAGACTTTCTGAAGACCCCTCATATGAGTGGAGTTCAAAAAATTTTTTACCAGATAAATATCTTTTAATTCCACATTTCATGAACTTTTTGAAGTACCCTCACATGGTAGTACCCCATAAAATTCACGTAAGTTTTTCTAACATGTTCTGATGTTTCCCACCCTGAAGATTTTGACATAAATTTTAAAAATATCAAAGTCTTTCTTAAGAAACATTTGGAGGTGTGACTTAAGCACGCTTCAGGGCCCCTCTTAGTAACGTAGCACTGAAGTGGGCAGGCATATAGGTTAAAATCGATTAGGTTTGTGAGCTGGAAGACCACGCCTTCGCCACGCCCCTGTGTGTCCTCATCCCCCTACCTGGCCAGACCTAGGTGCCAACCAGCCAATCAGGTTAATTAACCACTCCCCTTTGGAAGTGGGTTAAAAGCCTGGAGCACAGTGTGCCCAGCCTGCTCTTTTTCCCTGGCCTCTTGCTAGGAAGGGGCTGGCTGTAGCCCTGCACCTCCAGGGCGCATGGCCTTCGGGCCATGTGCTCCAGGCTTCCTGGCCTAGATGCTCTTCCACGTGGCTGGTTCCTGGTGCTTGGTATGAACCCCTAATTACCTCTCACTCTCCTATGCATCTTTCTCACTAAATAAAAGCTTAAAACGTACCACGCTGCCTCGTTTATCTGTGCTGGTATTTAGAATTCTCCTCTAAATGTTAGGAAAGAACCCTCTCGGGCTTATTAATATCAGGGATTTATTAATAAGCCCGTGGTGAAATCGTAAGGCACCCCAAGTTCTGGTAGCACATGTGGCACCCTGTATAGCATTTCTAGGGAACTTTAAGGGGCCACATTTCAGGGTAAATTTTAGAGGGTCTTCTCTGATTTCAGCACTGTAATGAGAAAAAAAAATAATAAAAGCCAGGACTGACAGAGAACATGCCTGGGTTCGAACCCCAGCCCTGCCGCTCAGGCTGTAGGACCTTCGGCAAATCACTCTACCTCCTTGGCTCTCAGAAGGGCCATGTGGAAAATGATGGCTGCCTGGCGAGGCTCTAAGGGAATGCCACCATGCTTCACAAAGCTTTTGAAACACTGTACAGGTGGAGGGAGACTCATAATGCAAATGGATAAAACACAGAGCGGTACTAGACAGCAAAGATTTTATACTGGAAACATTTTGTTTTGACATTTACTGTATTTATCTAAAAGGCAGAGTGTCAAAGAGAGAGACAGAGACGGAGAGAGAGAGAAATCTCTTCCATCTGCTAGTTCACTTTCCAAATGCCAGCAACAGCCAGGGCTGGGCCATGCTGAAGCCAGGATCCAGGAACTCCATCCTGGTTTCCCACCTGGGTGGCAGGGCTCAAGCACTTGGGCCATCTACCACTGCTCTCCCAGGCCATCAGCAGGGAGCCAGATTGGAAATGGAGTACTCCAGACTGGAATCAGCACTCATCTGGGATTCCAGTGTCATAAGCAGTGGTTTAACCTGCTGCACCACAATGCCGGCACCACTATACAAACATGCAGGGCTGAAGCACAGTGCTTATGCAATTACTCCCCACTCCAAACTTGCTTACAGTGGGTACAAGCCAATATACCTTCCTCTGAGAAGCACAGAGGCCTTCTTCTTCCTGATACGATAAGATCTACAAAATTTGACCATATGTGCAAATGTATGGCAAAATAAAATTGCAAATCTGGCAAGAAACAAGGAATCTTCTGAGGTCAATGAAAGTGATGTTGGTGGTGGCCCAATCCGGACAGCTAGGCCACTGACCAGTGAGTGAATGTGGGCAGAGGCAGCCACTTGCTGGATACAGTGAGAAGCAGCACAAGGCTGGTG
Source organism: Oryctolagus cuniculus (assembly GCF_051225735.1). NCBI lineage: Eukaryota > Metazoa > Chordata > Mammalia > Lagomorpha > Leporidae > Oryctolagus > Oryctolagus cuniculus. The sequence continues at coordinate 123,489,474 of NC_142872.1, forward strand.
ATGCCTCCAAGAAAGGGACTTGATTATCAGATTATCACAGCTTTAAAAGAGGCTCTCAGGGAAAATGGTAGAAACTCAAGTATTTTATAAAAATGACTCGTTGGATTGTACTCCCAGAGTTAAATGTTAAAAATATAGATCATTAAAACTATAGTAGTATAACATTCTTTTTTTAAAAAAAGATTTTATTTATTCATTTGAGAAGTAGAGTTACAGACAGTGTGAGAGAAAGACAGAGAGAGAGGTCTTCCATCTGCTAGTTCACTCTCCAAATGGCCGCAACGGCCAGAGCTGAGCTGATTCGAAGCCAGGAGCCAGGAGTTTCCTCCAGGTCTCCCATGCAGGTGCAGGGGCCTAAGCACTTGGGCCATCCCCTACTGCTTTCCCAGGCCACAGCAGAGAGCTGGATCAGAAGAGGAGAAGCCGGGACTTGAACCGACGCCCCATGGGATGCCGGTGCTACAGGATTAACCTGTGCCACAGTGCCAGCCCCAGTATAACATTCTTTTTTTCTTTTAAGATTTTTTATTTATTTATTTGACAGGTAGAGTTATAGAAAGTGAGAGGGAGAGACAGAGAGAAAGGTCTTCCTTCCGTTGGTTCACCCCCTAAGTGGCTGCTACGGCTGGCGCTGCGCCGATCCGAAGCCAGGAGCCAGGTGCTTCTCCTGGTCTCCCATGCAGGTGCAGGGCCCAAGCACTTGGGCCATCCTCCACTGCCCTCCTGGGCCACAGCAGAGAGCTGGACTGGAAGAGGAGCAGCCGGGACTAGAACCGACGCCCATATGGGATGCAGGCGCCACAGGCGGAGGATTAACCAAGTGAGCCACGGCTCAGCAGAAAACTAGACTGGAAGAAAAGCTAGAACCCGATGCCCAAATGGGATGCCAGCGCCACAGGCAGAGGATTAGCCAAGTGAGCCACAACACTGCCCCCCCCCCCTTTTTTTAAGCAGTATAACATTCTTAACCACCGGTTTGACAAAGGTGTAAGACAAAGTCTTACAAAACTCTAGTTGCAGCACTGCTGATAAATACAGACATTTCTTTTTCCTTTTTTGTTTGTTTTTTAAAATTTGCTTTTTGCTGGTTAAATTTCTTATTCAGTGAAGTGTTAATCCTTTTTACTGTAATGTAATTTTAATAATATGTTATCTCAAAAACTAGAAAAAACAGACTGAAAGTGAGAAGGAAGGAGAGAAGAAAAGGAATAGCACTATGTTTTTAGAATTGTGTCTACAAGTCACATTGAATCTGTTAAAAACTAATTAAAATTAGTAAAAAGTAAAAAAAAAAGTTAAATGTGAAAAATTTAGTATAAGGCAATCCCAATTTTATTGGAAAGTTCTCCTACATGTAACAGAAAGTTATTTTACTCATTCTTCAAGAATTTGCTGATAGTTGATATTATGACCTCAGTTTTGTCAACTTCAGATAAACTTATTTTTGTAGGTTTTACTTTGCTATTCCAGGCAAAATCATAAACAAGTCTTTTGAGGTTTGGAGTTTTTCCCCCTATTTTTTTTTTGCTACTTGCCACAATCTTTGGGCAGTACTTTAAGTGGATTCACTCTCATCGGGTTTGTTTATTTTTTCTGATATCAAGTGTTCTTGGGTAACGAGGACCTCTTACAATTACTGAATTGTTACTGCTAATTTAATGCCTTTCCTCACATCCTTCCATGGAGATGGTGCTGACAGACTCCGTAAGCCCCAGGGAGGGACAGGAGTGAGCTCCTAGGCCCTCTGCGATGCCAAAGCCCGGGGCGTCGTCTTCAGGAGATAGGGCCAACACAACCGGGCAGTAAACACCGGGCCATCAGCCCGATTCCCTGGGCAGGACTGACACTGGCGGGGCCAACCAGGCGCAGGGTGCACTGGGAGAGACCGCAGACACCTCTTAATCCCACCACCGCGTGGTGGGGACAGGCTGCTCCGGCTTGCCAGGCACATATGTGCCCTTTTCTCTCCAATGGCACCACTGCTCCGTCCCCAAGCTGAGGAGAGGACCAAACCTCAGGACTGCCTCACCGGAGGCTTCACAAAGCACTTGCAGACAGCAGCAGACGGGCGGAGGCCCTCCCACGCCACTGCCCACTACTCTGCCCTGCCAGGTCCTAGACCCCAGTTCAGAGAAGAGACGCAGCTGGGAGATGAGATCTCCTGCGTTCAAATCCTAATTCCGCCGCCTTCCTTGTTGTGTGAACTGTGGGAGCACGGGTTTTCCCTTCCGCAAACCAGGCAAGGGTTTTTGATGGCTCTGCTTCCTTGGGGCCTGCAGTGCACCTTTGCTCAGATTTCCCAGGAGCCGCCCTCCAGGGGAAGATTCACGTGCAGTGATTTATTTAGGACATGCCCTCCCAAGGGAGGAGTGGACGGCGCCAGGGACAGGTGAAGCCAAGCAAGACTGAACCCACAAGGCACTCCAGAGGGTGAGCTGTTCCTCACATCCTGGCTCAAGCGAGAGGGCTCGGCTTCCACACTCCCACACTGGTCGCTCGTGTGCAAGAGAGCCGAGCCTCGCTCTCTTTCTCTCTTCAGGGTGGGCAAAGGAGTCACAGGAACCCTTGGCCACAGGCACAGGTGCCAGCCATTGGGAGAGACCCTAGAACCTGGACAGAGCAAGAATGGGGTCTGACACAGTCGTAGTTCAATGAGACCACTTGTGTCAAACCCCAGCACAGTGCCTGGTGCCGAAGTGGTGTGGCACAAGATTCACGCCAGCTCTCACTTCTGCTGGAACTGTTTAGAAACATAACTGTCATGCTCTGAGGCTCTCTGGGCCACAGAATCTGCATTATGGGCCATAGCCAAGGAGCTGCTGGTCAAAGCCTCCATGTGGGTAAATAATTTATTCAAATGGACAGGAAAGAAGAAATGACACTAATGTTTACTGAACAGCCACTGTTCAGATGCCAGGCCTGGTGTCGAGCACTTCACATCAGCTGTACCATCTAATTCTCGTAACAGCCCCATACCATAGGATTAATATCTTTATTTTTACAGCCAGAGAAACTGGTCCAGAAAATCAAAAATAAATTGTCCATCGTCACACCGCTAAAAAGTGATGGAGCCAGGATTCACATGCAGTTATGTCTAGCTGCAAAAGCGCTATTCTCCCATCTACACTTCAAAGGCTGTCCCTAAAAGATGACATGGCAGAGCCTGCCTGTTGCCTGCCCGATATATTCTGAACAGCAACGTGTTTAGCTAAAGCAATATATAACTTGGCTTCCTTGACAACTAAGAATGGCCAATAAAAGTCAGAAAATGAATTCCATAAGAGGCGATCTTCTGGTCCTTCTCCCTTCCCCTTCTGGTTAGAATACAGATGTGACAGCTGGTGCTCCAGATGCCAGTCTGGGTCACAGAAGCCAGAGACCTGTAGCTGAGCTCTAAAGTTATCTAGGCATCAGGCTGTGTTTATGCATGAGGAGACAGAGCTCTGTGTTATTTAAGCTCTGATATTTCTGGTCTCTCTTCCTAGAAGCTGGATCTAACCCTAACAGACACAGTGGTATGAGACAAATGAGCTCTTTTAAGAAAGACATTATTATATTGAATAAAGTAAACTACCCCTTGACCCAGGCTCTCTGTCCTGGATATCTGATAATGCATCTTTGTATCACAACACTGAATCCATCAAGTCCCAACGTATTGCTCTCTAAACACCAACAGGTAATGTCAGATACACCGGGAGCATGCTGAGGTTCCAGGGTTTCTAGGACAAGTATGAAACGGGGGAAACCGGGGCACCCACAGAGAGACAGAGCTGTGCTTTCACAGAAGTCTCCAAGACCCTGGAAAGACTACAACCAGTGCCAAGACTTCTCTGCCTCCCCACATGTCGCCCACAGAGGCAGCAGCCTGCTTCTCAGGAGGGGAGCAATCCTGCTGCCCCCTGCACTCCCGAGTATCCAGTAGCTTGCTTCTCTGACTGTGGGCCTGGGGAAACAGGGTGTGACTGAAGATCTATAGCCTGCCATGTGCAGGAGGAGCTGATCAGAAGCTTCCATCAACAGTGCAGCTTCCCCAGTCCACAGCACAGAGGAGGGCTTACATAATCAGGGATGCTTTGTCAAAGCAAATTTCACATGCAACCGATTCCACCACCTTGGGACTCGCTGGCAGAATAAATAATCACCATACACATTTTGTTAGCTATGCCTCGTTAGAGACGGATTTTCAGGAACGGCATCCTGAAGGCTGCTTATCTGTCAATGCTCCTTTTAAGCAGGGTGCGCTTTCCAGATGGGATTTTCTACAATATTAGACTGTTGCCATAGCCAGGTGCTGCCTCCATGGTTACCAGCACTGTGGGAGCCACGGAGGGGAGGGGAAGAATATGAAGACCTGAGCTCACCTGCAGAACATGCAGCCTCAAGGGCTAGACGAAAGCTAGCAGCACTTGTTTGCTGAGTGAGAGCTTGGTAAGAACTGTTCCAAAGAAGGCTCTTGACTTAAGCATCACAGAATCCCAGCTCCACGTCACTGTGTATTTCTACTCCTTTCTCTCTCTCTCTTGCCCCTCTTATCCTTCAGGATACATGTGACTGACTCTGCTGGAACCACCTCAGTACAAAAAAAGGACGTTACTGGCAAACGGCTCTACCCTCAATGGACCGACCGAGTCAAGACATTGCTGCCAGGCAGGGCTGGGACAGGGACCACCTGTGCCTATCCCTTCACCAGAGGGCAGGCTCGTCACTGAGCTCTCCATTGCACACACACGGGACAGCTCCTGGCATACAAGTGTTCAAGTCACAAATGAAATGGAGTTGGGTTTTCACACTTTCTGTTTGGGATTCTAACTGGCAATACTTTCTGTACCGGGGAAACCACCTGCAGGGCCCTCTGCTACACACTTCGAATCTATACTCGAGATCTCGGGGCAGCCGCTTCCCAAGGAGCATCAGCAAAAGGCTATGGGCAGCATAAAAACTGCTGATAATACTGGTGTAAGGCAGTGGAACTGACACCGCTTTCATAGCTTCACAATTGTGTTGTTGGGGGGTGCTGAGGAATAGCAATTATCATAAATAAAAGACACGGAGAGGTTACCTGATCAAGGTTTCACATGCTATCCAAATACACAGATTCTCGTGCTTCATCCAAACCCAGATCTATCACCAATACAAGATTCAGAAATGCTAGCCTGCTTCACAGGATTCCTTTAATTCCTTTAACTTCAACTGTTTTGTGCTCACCAAATATAAGGTTTTCTTCAAAATGTTAGTGGAAAAGGGAACTAAATGATGTCTATTTTGGTACTTTTTTTTTTGAAGTTCATGCAGCTTTTTCATAACACACATTTTTCACGAACTTCTTGAAGATCTCACATAGCTGTTCTCACACACACACACACACACACACACACATATACACATACCATACTTGGACCACACAGCAAGGCTTGTGTCCAGTGAAGCTTGATCCTAGTCAATCTGTCCCATGAGTTTGGAAAACAGTTCATCTCTACTCATTTCTAAGTAGGAGTCTGGGATTTAGCTGTGTTTCAGTAAAGGACTTTCACCACAGTTGCTTAGGTGAAAAACAAGGAATAGCAGCCCAAAGCCCTAATGGAAACAGCCCTGCTCACTACAGACCACTCTTAGCCACAACCGAGTGCTAAGCTGAACAACCAGTAGCTCTGCTGTTCATCTTTCTGGGCTTTGCTTCTCCCTGGGGGAGGAATGAGGGGTCAGATAAGGCAGTCTCCGCATTCTTCTCAGGCCTGATATGCCAGCCGTCAAAATTCAGCAGGAGGAGGAGAATGGGTCTTTGTCCAACTGGTTAAGATGCTGCTCCCAAACTGGAGTGCCTGGGTTCGAGTCCTCACCAGCTTTCAGGGAAGCAGTTCTATTATCCATTTGGCACTTAAGGTATCAGAGGGAAGGATTCCTGTCGCAGAGGAACTGGCATTGAAGCAGGAAACTGGAACTTTCAACTTCCCTCCCAAGTGCAGTTACACTAGTTAATTGCTTCCTTCCACCTGCCGGCATGAAACAAGATAAACAGTGACAGTGTGTGGAACGTGGGGAGACAGGAGCCACAGCCACAGCCTTTGACTGACGCTCCTTCCCCTTAAAACACAAAGGCATTAAGATTATAGATGTGCTTGTTGGGTGAGAGAAAAGTCCCTGCGAAGAAGGCTTCCAGGACATCAGGAACGACTGGTGACGGAGGGGCTTCAGGGATTCCCTAACAAATTAGTGCCCTCTGCTTTCCTGTCTGCTAAGCCCACAGCCAACTGCCCAGATCTGGTCAGCAACTCTGGGAACAGGGAGAGCTGCGTCACCCCCAGCTCACAATGAGCATGGCCCGGGGACATCGTCTCCCCCGGGATCTCTTTCCTTCTCCTTGTGATCACTTCCTACCTGTTACACCTTGCACAGAATCCTCTCCTCTTGGAGGGAACGCAGAACGTGCTATCTCCATGATTCCAAGCATGGGGCAGGGTCACTGTGCTGTCCAATTCGAGTACTCCAGTCACACACAGGCCCCACAATGTGATGTGGGGCTTTTATTATGAATTCCATTGGGCACCACAGTCTTCATCTTTAATTTTAAAACCCAAATCTATTCTTTCTCCACACTTTGTATTTTTCTAATAATTTTTGAATTCTAATAATGCTCATCTTTTGTTGTCATGGCCACACCAGCCTCAAGAAAAAATAATCAAGCACTGTGGCTAATTAACGGGGTTACTGGCTCTAGATCCATCCAGTTTTGCTACCAGGCTAACTATCCTTACCGTACCTTTCAGTCATGGGCCACAGCCTTCTTGATGCCACATGAACACTTCTGAAGGCCTCTGACCACTCCTACACCATGTCAGCCACATGCAAATATAAGCACAGCCTTCATCTACAGATGCCTAGATACAGGGAAAGATAGTCGTAGACACAATTGTATATAGGTATCTATAGCCTACGGTACAACATTGTTTTGCTATAATTCACTGAAAATGAGCAGTTTTCATAAATTGCAACTTAAGAAATTTTTTTATTTTTATGATCCAAAGTTTTTAGTTTGACACCTACATATAATTCATCATGACATGACCAAATTTAATTGCTCATTTGTTAATTCTGGCTTTGAATCTTTTCATAGTAATACCTAGTAAATATATAGTATCTGAAAGGCTTATAGGTTATAGATATGGAGACTAATGTGTGGGGAGCAACTCGGACTAGACTAAGTTACTGGAATTAAGACTTATTCTATGCATCTGCTCTCCCACAATATGGCGCTGGGAGAGGAGTAAACAGCTTCTACACAGCTGCCTCCAGTTCGACCAATAAACTGCAGGAGCTGCTCCTGATTGGAGGAGAGCAGCGTGCTCGGTGTGGGTAGCAGAGTTGGGATTGGTGGAAGAGGACTATAAAGGAGGAGAGAGACAACATGCACCAGGAACATCCGGATAACATCTGAGCAGCCCCCGAGAGAGCCGGCCGGCGGTGTGCCGCTCCCCCGCGGAAGTGGGGGAAAGTGGCAGGGGGAGCCGCCCCTCCACGGAGGTGGAGGGGTCGGCAGCCAACCTGGGAAGGACCAGCAGCAAACCCGGGAAGGGCCAAGCAGACAAAAGAACAGCACAGGGTCCTGTGTCGTTCCTCCGCAAAGAGGGGGAGCGACACTAATGAATAAACAATTCTGTACTCTCTCCCCATCCATTCTTAACCAGTCCCAAATCCCCTTTCTAGCAGGTCTCAGATCTGCTATATCTAGCAGATATTGCTACTGGGTCTTAATGCTGTTGAGTTGGGTCCAGTGATTCCTTGAGATGACAACACCCTCAATGAACTCTTCTCTTACAGATTAGGCTTCCCCTGTGGAGAGTTTCTAACAAGATCCTTGAGCACCGGCCTTCTCCAGTACCATTTTCCTCCCTACCACAGAACATACATCTCAGAAGGGACACCTAGACTTGCCCCTCCCTGCACTGAAGTGAATTCTTGACTCCCCTGGGCAGTCTTCATTGCCTCCCCTTGCATCATAAGCCAATTCCAGAATCTAGTATTTTCTCAGTCCCGATGCATTTACTCTCCAGAGGGTTTCAGATTTTATAAATGGCTTGATACAGCAGAATAACCCACATCTGCATTTTGATAGTATTTTTCACTCTTTAAATAATCTTTTTGAATGACAAAATATATTTTGACTCAAAAAAGTGTTCTGTCCTAAGGATATTTTAACTAAGAATAATGCCCATTTAAACCACATTTATATTATCACAGATATATTTTTGGACTGAAAGAATTTTCTAGAGAAAACTCCATTAATTTAATTTCTTGTACAACTTTTAAAAATACCCCAGTTAAATCCTTTCTAATTCTTCCTAGTTTTACTTGTATTGAATTTCTTTTCTTTAAGAATTATTTTATTTGAAAAATAGGAGTTACAGAGAGAAGTAGAGCCAGAGAGAGAGAGAGAGAGAGAGAGAGAGAGAGAAAGAGAGGTCTTCCATTTCGCTTGTTCACTCCCCAGAGGACCGCAATGGTCAGAGCTGAGCTGATCTGATGCCAGGAGCCAGGAGCCAGGAGCCAGGAGCTTTCTCCAGGTCTTCACATGGGTGCAGGAGCCCAAGGAGTTGGACCATCTCCTATTGCTTTCCTAGGCAATAGCAGAGAGCTGGATCGGAAGAGGAACAGCTGTGACTCGAACCGGTGCCCCCATGGGATGCCGACGCTGCAGGCTGGGGCTTTAACCTGCTGCACCACAATGCCAGCCCCTTGTATTGAATTTCATAATAATTATTTTCACTGGTATTCATTCTTTCCCATGCAAATTCTAGAGAGAGCTTTGACTATAGATCAGTTTGCTTTATTTATATCAAAAATTATGGTTATAACTTTTGCCCTGAACACTTACTTTACATGTCTTCTACAAAGTTCAATGTTCCTAAGTCAGACTTCACAGATGAGAATTTTATATTTTACAGATTTTAACTACAATTGAATCTAATTGCTGTCAATTATCTCTAATAGTGATATTCATCATGAGAAACAAAACACTGAGCCTGGTGTCTCTTTCACACACTTGTGTCCTTAGATCCTCCAGAGCAGGCCTTTCATTTAGGGCTGGTCCACGGTACAGTGAGTGGATAAGCTCTGAAACTGGACTATCTGGGTTAACTTAGGCAAATTACACAATGTCTCATTTTCCTATCTATTAAATAGCATCAATATTAGTACCCAAGCCACAGAGTTCTTGTGAGGATTAAAGTACAATGTATGCAAAGTGCATGTCCATAGGACTGTGTAAGAATTATTAGCCCTGGCTGGCTCCACGCCTCAATAGGCTAATCCTGTGCCTGTGGTACTGGGACCCCGGGTTCTAGTCCCGGTCAGGGCTCCGGATTCTCTCCCGGTTGCTCCTCTTCCAGGCCAGCTCTCTGCTGTGGCCCGGGAGTGCAGTGGAGGATGGCCCAAGTCCTTGGGCCCTGCACCCGCATAGGAGACCAGGAGAAGCACCTGGCTCCTGGCTTCGGATCAGTGTGGTGAGTCGGCCGCAGTGCGCTGACCGCAGCGGCCATTGTGGGGTGAACCAATGGAAAAGGAAGACCTTTCTCTCTGTCTCTCTCTCTCACTGTCCACTCTGCCTATCAAAAAAAAATTATTAGCCCTTGTTATTCTCCAACCCCTTTATAAACTCTGCTACCTATTACTATAGCAACAATTACCCTGAAACCTAATGTCTTAAAATAACAGCAATTGAAGGATGAATAATATTCCATCCCAAGACTATACCACATGGCACTTATCCATTCCTTCCTTGATAGATGTTTGGTTGTGTCCACCTTTTGGCTACTGGGAATAGTTCTCCTATGAACACTGGCACACAAGCATTTGCTTGGACACAAAAAGGAATGAAGTAGTGGCACATGCCACAAGGTAGATCAAAAACATCATGCTAAGTCAAAGAAGCCAGTTGCAAAAGTCTGTCTCCATAGAGACAGAGAACAGACTGGAGTTGCCAGGGGCCAGAGGGAAGGGGCTGGGAGGAGTTACTGCTTAATGAGTGATGAAAATGCTTCAGAACTAAAAAAAAAAAAAGGTGGTAAACACACAACAGTATGGATGTGTTATATTTTAAAAGTTATGGATGTGTATATTTTATGGATGTGTAAAAGTTATGGATGTGTATATTTTAAAAGAGTTAATTTTACATCATGTGAATTTTAATTCAATTTAAAAATCTTAAGAACAGCAATTTATTACTCTAGTGATCCTGTGGGAAACCTGGGGGTCTCTGCTGGTTTCACCAAGGTTCCATTCAGCCAGAAATGTGGCTGGGAGGGTGGGACCTCTCTTCCACCTGGTCTTTCATTCTCAAGGAGGCGAGTCGGCTTCAGGAGATCCCTGTGCACAGGCACTTACCCCACCTGCACTTGTGCTACATTTGCTGATGCCCCATTGCCCATGTGACAGAGCCACAGAGAGGCATGATCCTGGGAGTCCTATTCTTGGGGGGGCAATCACTGTGACAACCTTCTACAGGCACCATGCTAATGGTCCACTCCGACTCAAGAGTTGGCTCCAATATGGCTCCTCCATCCTGACTGGTGCAGAACAGGAAGCTGCAGGCCTTCTATAATATTCTAAATCTTCAGAATGGAATGAATTGTGACTTCCTTCAGCATTCCTCTTTTCCTGGACTTCTGTCATATTTGATTTCACTATTTTGGATCAGAGGCCTCTTGCTGTGAATGCTGATTACAACTTAATGGGAAACAGCTGAATGAAGGGTCATGGAGACCCAGTAAGAGGGTTCTCTCATCCAACTCTGAGGGCTCTGGACTCACCACCCTGACATTCCTGGGGAGTTAATCCTATCAGAAAAAAGCTGGGGCCAGCTCTGCCGGGAAGGGTTCCCACAGTCAGGGCTGCCCGGCAGGCGGAGCGCTCCCAGCGCCTGGAAGATAACTGACAGTGGTTTACGGAGGACACACACATGCTACCTCACATAAACCCTGTGAGGCTGTGAGGCTGTGAGGCTGGTGCCACTGTGACCCCACACTGTGCACACAAGGATGTGTGGAACAGATGTGTGATCCAAATTCCCCTTCCGGAAGGGAGAACTTCTTGCCTCCAGCTACCAGTCCCCTTCAGATGCTTGCCACAGAGATCTGTTCCACCCAAGGGCACCCCTTTCCACGGCACTGGCAGGGGTAGAAAGGCCTGGGACAGGGCTGTTTGGGGCTGCCCACAGGGACTACGCATCAGCTTTGCCCTCTGCCCCATTCCAGGCTCCTCCAAAAGCAGCATCCTGGAGGACAAACCCCCTCTGATGCCAGCAATCTCAACTGTTACAAGTAACTCAAGGCTTCTCAACATTCAACAACACGAACCTGGGAACCAGGTCTACCATCCACCAGGCCTGCAGGCGGCCTGTGATGATAAGGGAGCCCTGGGCCAGGGGTCAGCTAATCTGCTACAGCAGACAGGAGAGGGCCCAGCCACAAGTAACAGACACCCCAAATAGCAGTGGCTTAAATGCAAGTGATTATTTCTCTGACATAAAGATCCAGAGGAGGAAACCAGTGTGGGATGGATATGGTGACTCTAGAGTCTTCAGGAGCCAGGACTTCTTCCAGCTCCTGCTCTGCCAGCGGCTGGGGCATAGCTTGCATCCACACATCCATTTCTCCTCCAGGGAAAGGGGAAGGCACTCAGGGAGCGCAGAGTGTTCACCACCATGTATAAAGCAGGGCTCCTGGAAGCTGTCACTGGGATCACTGCTTTCATTCCAATAGGCAAACTCCATCAGATGGTCAAAGAGGGATGGGAAATGATGTCTGTCTTCTGGGCAGCCATATTCTCCAGCTAAAAACTTAAGGAATCATTACAGACATAGGTAAAAGGTACTGGGTAGATGCCCAGCAGGCCCCAACCTGTGTGGTGTTCAGGTTTCATAGAATCTGGGCAGGGCTCTCTGCCTCCCTGCATGATGAGGCTACCCTACCCACACCACAGAGTGCTGATGCGACACAGAAATGCCTCTGAAATTAAAGCAGGATGTGTTGATGCTACCAAAATGTGAATATCCTTTCTTAGATTCTCAAATATACTCACCTGGCTTTTGTCAAGTGGTTACAGATTATAGATCACCACCTATATATAGGCTAGCTGTTGTGGTTGCTGGGGTTGGAATGGGATTTGTCTCCCCAAACTCATGAAGATGTTTAAACTCCAAAGCCTTATGTTAAGGTTTAATGGGTTGGGCCGGTGCCGTGACTCACTAGGCTAATCCTCTGCCTGCGGCACCAGCACCCCAGGTTCTAGTCCCAGTTGGAGCGCTGGATTCTGTCCCAGTTGCTCCTCTTCCAGTCCAGCTCTCTGCTGTGTCCTGGGAAGGCAATGGAGGATGGCCCAAGTGCTTGGGCCCTGCACCTGAAGGGGAGACCAGGAGGAAGCACCTGGCTCCTGGCTTCAGATCGGCGCAGCGTGCTGGCCATAGCAGCCATTTGGGGGGTGAACCAAAGGAAAGAAGACCTTTCTCTCTGTCTCTCTCTCACTAACTCTGCCTGTCAAAAAAAAAAAAAAAAAAAAGGTTTAATGGGTACAGGTTAATTTTTGGTGGCTCCAAACAGAAGTTTGATGCAATCAACATGTCGGAAGGTGGGTACTTGGATAGTAATTGGATTGGATTAGGTTGCCAGGGTGGAGCCCATGATTGAATCATGATGGCATTGTAAGGGGAGATCACACAGAGAATAGATGGAGTGCATGCCTCCTGTGCCTGCTTCCTGGCTACATATGTGATCAATCCCCTGCCAACCTTTGGCTTCGTCAGCTGCCTGAACCAATGGAGCCACCTGACCTTGGACTTCAAACCTCCAAACTATCAGTGGAAATGAACCTTCTTCCCTCCTAATTAGCTCTTCTCAGGCATTTTGCTTAGAGTAACAAAAAACAGACGAACATGGTGGTGATCATGTTACTTCATCTATTTAGTATTCAAGAAAATGTTCAGAAATAGGTGCTTTCTAGGGGCAGGTTTTTCACTCGCCTTCAAAAACATTCAGATTTGGTAAAATAATGTTTTTTCAATGTTTTAAAGTTTTGGGTTTGTAATGTTGGAAATGGGAGCTTGGAAGAGTTGGACTGCTTTGTGAACAGAATTTCCAATTCTGAGGAATCTAGGGGAATAGGAGTGAAGAGATGTAGGGGGGATGAAGCAAGAATGAGACAATAAGCCACTTGTTCCATATCCCCAGATAGGTATGGCAGACTTGCCAAGTTCTTGCTATCCATAGGGATTCCAGTGACCCCTGAAAAGAAGAGAGAAAACACAGCAAAGAAAAAAAAAAAACTCATGGTGTAACTCTCCAGGAGTCCTGAGGGAGGAGGAGACTGGAAATCAGAGAATACATACAATGTAATCTTTAGATATTATTCAGTTTGCTGACTAGATCTGACTGAGCACTGTGCACAATTCTGTGAAAACAGCCTATTCCAATATCAGTTCATTGACTGGTTTGCATAGGATGCCTTAGGAGCATACACTTTCCTTACCTGATTGGCTGTCATTCCTATCTTCTGATTGGTTATGGCTTTTTGGCCTCCTGATGGGTTGTTATTCTGCCCCTCTTGATTGGTTTTATCTGTACTCACTTTTCAGAAAGGGGTCAGAGAGAGCCACTTTTTGTATAAAAGAGCCAGCACTGGCAAGCTTCTCCGGCAACTCCTCCCCTGGACTCTCCCTCCTGACTGCTGCAGGAAGAGGTTTCTCATCAATAAATCTCACTTTTGCTCATTGTCCCTGTCCACATAGGCAATAATGGAGATCACCCTCATCATCCTGCAACACTATGAGCCGATTTTTGTGGAAAGTGCTGAAGGACTTGGTTTTTGAGTGAGGGCTGATAGAGAGGTAAAACAGGCTCCAGCACAAACCAGCAGCTGGGACAGAGGGGTCTCCGAGAGCATAAGCCCTACTTCTGGAAGACTGAGGTCTTCTTAACCACAGCCTGTAGGTCTGAGTCCATGGCCTTGATCTCACAATCATACAATATTTTGTGAAGCACAAGAGGTCCTGAGCCTTTATCTGGACTACATATGCTTTGCACTGTATTAAAGGAAATTGGCCTCAGACCCATTCAGCCAGCTAGTCCTGGGGCCCAGGTTCAAACCCAGTAACTCCCAGTCACTTCCTCACACTGTCCTAGTCCCCTTCCCCTTTCCCACCACCTCTTGGCTGCTAGTCCCACACATCCTCCTTTGTTCTATTCTGCAACAAGATGGCTATCCCTCCAGGCCCGAGTGCAGCTGGAGAAGCCGAGCTCCCACTCTGCAGAAAACCGCTGCTGGGGTATGCAGGTGTCAGGGTCCGGCAGGCAAGTCCCAAGGGCAGGCACCTGCTGCAGCACCACCGCTCACTTCAATGAGTCCCTGGCCGCCTCCCAGGCAGGCATTGAAAGGCAGCAGCACCTTCTTTCAAAGATACAGAGGGCTCAGGGAAGACACCAGGACTGAGCTGCAGCAAGAGTACCTTAGGTTCAGACTGGCGCTGCAAAGACTGCACTCCTCGGGAAGGGCCGCTCCAGCTCCACTGGAGTCCTCCCAGGAACAGCCGCGTGGCCACGCCCAGGGCCGGGCCACAGAGCCCGCAGGACAGTCCCATTAGCAAGCCCTCATGTTTCCTGCTGAAAATGTCGCTTTCACAATTTATTCTGGGTTGAGATGTTTCTGTGTAACCTTAGAAGCCACTTTTTCACCTCCTTTTCATTGATTTGGATTCCTCAGAGATGCACAGTCCCCTGACAGCTTCCCCCCCCAACCCCCGCCAGTACACGCCCTTCCAGAAATAACCAAACAAAACTTTTGGTTGTTTAAAAATGGTTTGACTTTTTGTGCTGGACCATTTTTTCCCCTTTTTGTACTATAGACATCAGAATAAAGCTTCAGAAAACAAATCATGCCCTTGGCAGGAGCAGGAGACTAAAGTGTGTATGAGGTTGGGAGCGGGGTGTAGGGAGCCCCCCACAATGGTCCTGGGGCAGGCCAGGACACGGGACACAGAACCTGGCCCAGCTGTGGCCAGGCTGAGCCCTCCCCAGGCGGAAGGCACACAGGAGCCACTCCTAGTGCTGACCAGTGGGTTCCCCAGTTGGCTCTGACTTCCGCCACTCCAGTGTGAAGGGGGCGAGGGGCATCCTCTGTTGGAGGCCTTGGTCCTGCGTCCTGGGCTTCCCGCATGGGGCCCTCGTTTTCCCTCAGGATCACTTCATCGCCTGCCCTCCTACAGCTAGCTCCAGGACAGAGCGAAGCTGAAGCTCCACCACAGACGTGGGGCATCGAGGCGTCCAAGAGGCCCAGATAACCACACGGTGCTTGGGGTCTCCAGCCGTGGCCCAGGGAAGGCTCCCCTTCCTGGGCGGCCTCTGCTGCCTTGCACGCTACCCCCACGTGCAGAGCGAATCTTTCCCTCTTCCTCCTTCTGGCTCCTTTGACTGCTGCAGAAGGAAACATCTCTGCCTGGGCATGGGGGTGGGCCACAACTCCTGTGTGGACACCCACACAGTCCACCCCAGTCAGCCTCTACCCATTCTATGTCCTCCCACTGGGGCTCTCCTTTTCTTAGTTCCCCACTCAAAGATGACCCCAAACCCCTATATATTAAGGAACTCATCTAAAATTCCCTGGACTCCCTCTGACCCCCCTCCCCTCACCACAGCCCAGGGCACGGGGCTCAACACTGCCCAGGGCACAGAGCTCACCACCACTACTAAGTGCAGCTCCTCTCTTCCTGGGACGCATCCTGTGTGCCAACCCTGTCACAGTGTTAGAAATCCTTCTGGCTCTGGCCTGCTCCACCAAACCGGCCATGTCTCTGAGCCCTGGGGACTGCCCCTTGGGGCCTGTCTTACATCCCTCCCTTCATTGGCACTGTCCAGTGTTGGAAGTCACCCATCGCTGCGTGTCCCTCTATGGCAGCTGCATTGCTTAGGGGCAGCCTGCTGTGGCTTTCCCCAGAGGCACAGAGCTGCTGTACAGAGAAGCCAGGAAGGAGCTGCACAAATGTGTGCCTCAGGGTAGGAGCTGTGAGCAGGGCAGAAGGGGAGCACACTGGCCTGGAAATGGGCAGGCGAAGCCCCTAACCCTCTCCTGAAGCACCCACAAGCCCTCCTTAGGGGCAGGTCCCTATCCACAGATTCACTCAATTTAAAAAAAATTTGGATGAAAAAAACCTATCTAGAAAGAACCTGTACAGACTTTTCCCCTATCATTATTCTCTAAACAATACAGTATAACTACTATCTACACAGCAGGTACACTGGTTTAGGTATTATAAGCAACCTAGAGATGACTTAAAGTACATAGGATGATGACCACAGATTGTCTGCAAATACTATGCTACTGGGTCTATAAGAGACTTGAGCATCCCCGGATTTCAGCAACCTTGAGGGGCTCCAATCCCCCATGGACACCCAGGGATGACTGTACATGGAAAGCGCTACGGAGCCCGGGAAACTCCTATTAGCAGATTCTCAGAAGCACAGCCTGTATTGCCTGGCCCTGCGCCTTTGCCCCTGAAGGAAGCCCTCTTCATCTGTCAGTAGTGGCAGCTGCAGCCCCAATTCTTAGAATTCTCAACCTCACGTGTCCACAGCGATCACTGCCTAGATTATCTGTAGCCAGGGGCACATCAGAAAATATGGAGGAAAAATACCAAAACCCCAAAGGAAGAACAAGAGTAACTTTAAAAGGCTGGATGCCTTGAGAGTTTAAAGCGACGTGGGCTGTGAGCCACATACATTCGAGCTGCAACCGCATTTCTGTGGCACGAACACTGGTGTGCAGTGAAGAAAGGCAGGGCAGGAGCTGTTGGTACTCGAGGCCTGACCCTGGCCTGCAGCCTCATAAATAACAGTGCTGTGTTGTTCCTGCCCCTCCCGCTTCCTTGTTAACAAGGGTGACCTAGGAATGGACTGCTGGTCCAGTGGGCATCTATTGTTTTGGCCTGCCCAGAATCCATCCCCCCTTCCTGTGATACTAGCACTATGATTCCTTTTCATTTAGAGCAAAAAAAAAAAAAAAAAAAAAAAGAAAAGAAAAGAAAAAAGAAAAAAGAAAAAAATCCCTTCCCTATTGTCAGTCCTTGTAGCTTGGGGCAGGCGGGGAAAGGCTGACCCCATTCCTGGCTCCAGGACTGGGCAGTGACCCAGTTCTTAGTAACTGGTTCTAGTGTTCGTAATAATGACCTAATGAGCCAAGAGAGTCAGATTGTGCGGGGTGGGAGGAAATGGAGGGTACTGGCAGGGAAGAAATACTTTTTTTCTTTATTAAGGTTGATGAACGGGTAAGATGAGTGAGCTTAAACCATGGAGAAGCCATCTTGCCATGAGGAGAGCATTATCTGCTCCTGGATCAAGCCCTATCTGGAACCCAGATTCTCACAAGACATCTCAGTTGTACACATTCATAATCTTTTTATTCTTGTAATTTGGGCATTTTTATGACTTCCACCCAACTCCAAACTTATATCTTTGTTTTACAGATAAAAGACAGGATCTTAGAGAAGCTAAGTGTCCTACCAAGGACATATACCCTCACTGGCAGCATCAGACTTTGGATATGAACCACAGATGCCTGATTTCGAGTCTTGGTAGTCATACTCTACAATCTCTCAGTGTACTCCTATTTCCTCAATGTGCTCTAGACCTAACTTTGATCAAAATTTTTTTAGCATCGACCATTCTAGAACATTTGACATCACTGTCAAGGACCCAAAGCCAGTGACTCTCGCCTGCCATGCTTAGACCACAATCCATACACACTGCCCTTCCTCAGTTCCAGGTGGAATTTGAGTTTAGGTCAAGAAGGCTGGGGCTTTTGAACACAGACCTCGAGTGAACAACAAGGTGAGCACGTTCTGCAATCTGCTTTTTACCCTATTTCAAGAGATCCAGAGTTTTCCCCCAGTTGCCTGTTAGAAACCACTGGAGCACTCAGGGAAGTGAACTACCCATGGACAACTGCTTGGCAGAGTCGTTTCTTTTTGCGTTAGCTCAGGTCACCGTGGCTCCAATACAGCCATTATCTGAGGAACGTTTAAAATACCCAACAGTGTAGAGTGAGGCTGCAAAACTCTTACACCCAAGTCTACTTGGAATAACCCCGTGAAAGGGAAGCTCCCAGAATGCCTGGGCCACGCCATGTAAGGAAAAGCCCTCCCTGCTCTCTTCATCCCCCAGTCAAAAAAGTGGGATAAATAAGTTACACTTGGCTTGGACGATCACATCACAAAAGTCCAACAACAAAGGGATGAGTCAACCAAATGGTGGTCTTAGCAAGCTTGCTGGACCACGGGCAACGTTCTGCAGCTGGAGGTGCAGAGGAATTAAAGTCCACATTCTGGGTTAGCATTTGTAGAATCTGGGGTTTCAAATGATAACCTCTAGTCCTAAAACATGATTATCAGTGAAGCATGTGTCTGTGTTTATAGGATTATGCTAGAAACTAAGGCCAGATGGAGAAGATTGGCTTTAATGAGAGACCAAATTAAAGTTTTAGCTTCTGCTGTGGCATTTTGCATTATTTCAATGCCTCAACTGTAACTTTTGAATAAATGTTTGCACTTAATTTGAATGGGAGGTGCCACCACTTCATTTCAATCCTGCCTACATTCACAGGGTGCCCACCAAAAAGAAAAAGAAAATCATTAAAAGTCAAGAACACACAGTAAAGCTATAGTAAAGCTATCAGGTTGGTTCACTTCTCTTGATGAAGCACCAAGTGCATTCTGCAAGGGAACTAGTAATATTGTATTTGTCACCTAACAGTAATTTCCTTGGCCAAAAACAGCCCCCAAATCACCGAGAAATATATGTATTTTCTTTGGTAGGAAGTAACAAAAACAGAGAACATAAAATAAATCATGCTGGTTATAAAGGATGTAGAGTGCTTCTGTCCAATCATGAGTTGGACAAAGAAACTCATAAAATACAGAGTCTACTGCATTGACCCAGAGACCACCTGATCATATGCTGGCTGCTACTGAAGTTTTGTTTCCTGTTTTTTGTGTGTGTGTGTGTTTTTTTTTGTTTGTTTGTTTTTTTGACAGGCAGAATGGACAGTGAGAGAGAGAGACAGAGAGAAAGGTCTTCCTTTGCCGTTGGTTCACCCTCCAATGGCCGCCGCGGCCGGCGCGCTGCGGCCGGTGCACCACGCTGATCTGATGGCAGGAGCCAGGAGCCAGGTGCTTTTCCTGATCTCCCATGGGGTGCAGGGCCCAAGCACCTGGGCCATCCTCCACTGCACTCCCTGGCCACAGCAGAGAGCTGGCCTGGAAGAGGGGCAACCGGGACAGAATCCGGCGCCCCGACTGGGACTGGAACCCGGTGTGCCGGCGCCGCTAGGCGGAGGATTAGCCTAGTGAGCCGCGGCGCCGGCTTTGAAGTTTTGTTTCCTGTTTTCCTTGGGTTGCTTACACGTCTATGTAGCCCTGTCCCATTCAGACGATAAAGTACGTCCATGCCTGGCGCTCTTGACTTCAGCCTGAGATCCAAGGTGCTGCTAAACTACATGCTGTCTACACCTGTGAGTAAACTGTGCCTATCCTCAGTCTCTAAGGGATTCCATTCATGCCATCATGGTCACAAAGCCTATGCGCTCTTGGTTTTAGTTTCATGTCCTAACAGTCATGCCCCTTCCTCACTGCATTCTCAAGGAACTGGTCTTGGCCAGCACAAGCAGGTCATGGCAGGGAGACAGCCTCTTCATCTAAGGGTGGACTCATTTCCAGCCAATAAAATGCAAAGGAAAGTCCACTGGGAAGCTTCAGGAAATATTTTCCTTCCTAACAAAAGAGAGAGAAGACTGTATAGGAGAAGGCCTATTTACTCCCTTCCTTACTTTCTTGTTTTGGACATTGTCTTTAAGGATATGATGCCTGGAACATAAGCAGCCACTTTGAGGCCATGAGTCAAGTTCTACAGCAGATGATAGAGGAGGCCTGGAAAGATGGAAAGACTCTGGGGGCTAGAACTAA
This sequence comes from Oryctolagus cuniculus, assembly GCF_051225735.1. NCBI lineage: Eukaryota > Metazoa > Chordata > Mammalia > Lagomorpha > Leporidae > Oryctolagus > Oryctolagus cuniculus. Next base: position 123,509,467 of record NC_142872.1, read on the forward strand.
CCCCATGGAATCACTACCACCAGGCCCCTTTTTATGAACACAGTAACTGCCCTATTCTTGGGCCTCATTACTTAGGGTTTCAGGTACTTTCAGCTGAAAGTATTTCTAATGGGTTCATATCACTCTCTTTAAGATGAGCAACAATGGCGTCTTCCTTCAGCTAGGAAGGACAGTATGGTACTCCAGTGAGACAGCGCCTGAGGAACCCTGAGTAAATTTCTTAACTTTCAGTATTGTCCACCATAAAATGTAGGAAGTTATAAAGCCTAAATAAGCTTGATACTGTAAAAATATATACAATAGGGGCTGCCGCTGTCGTGTAGCAGGTAAAGTCACCACTTGCAGTGCCAGCATCCCATATGGGCACCCGTTCAAGTACCAGCTGCTCCACTTCCAATCCAGCTCTCTGCTACAACCTGTAAAGCAACAGAGGATGGCCCAAGTCCTTGGGCCCCTGCACCTGCATGGGACACCTGGAAAAAGCTCCTGGCGCCTGGCTTTGGATCGGCACAGCTACAGCCATTGCGGCCAATTGGAGAGTGACCCAGCGGATGGAAGACTCTCTGCCTCCTCTCTCTGTGTAACTCTTTCAAATAAATACATCTTTATATATATATTTTTATATATATATACAATACTGACTGACTATATGTCATGTTAGTAGGGCATGTAATAGAGGCTCAATGAGTGCTAACCTGGCCTTCCTTTCTTCGCCCACAATCTCTGGGTAGAGCAGAAGGGTGATTTTTTTTGTGATGAGGGAATCTCTCCCCTGTGGTGATGTCAAGAAACCACAATTTTCCGTCACCCTCCTGATGCAGATACAAGAGAAACGATGGAGACAGCTATCCATGTGGGAGGCTAGAGCTCAAGCACAGCTTCTGTTTAGCAGCCCACCTATGTTGCCTTACACAAACACACACCCTCACTTAGCAGCTGCTCCTGCCTTTGGTTGAGCCTGATGCTGCCTATGACTTAGCCTCCTCATCTAACCATCTGCTCAATTCCTCTACTCAGAGTGGCTGCTGTCTTCTGGGTTGGCTCAGTCTAGGTAGGTCTCCTTCCCCACAGGCTGCCCTCATCAACTGTTTCATTGGGCAGTGATGCCCAAATGGCAGCCTTAGGGCAGGATGGACCCAGGTACAAGCAGCAGGCAGCCTGTACTCCCTGTTCCGAGGCAGCCAGCTTGCTGGCTCCCCTCAAGGCTCCCCTGGACACACACTGCATATGTGCCTGTAACACACACACTTCTCTTTCCTGACAATTAGGCACACTGTACCTCACACTCTGGAAAGCTGGAAACCCATCCATGGCTGCAGTCGGCCCCCCTCTTCTGAAAGCATGTGCACACATTAGCCTAACTCACCAACGCATGCTGCAAGCCCCCGCCTGACAGCAGCACAGAACAGCAGGTAAAGGGCTCAGCCCTAACTCTGGGAATCACAACTTACATAACCTTGGGCAAGTTGCCTACACTGTCTTGGGCTCTTTTGTTTCATCTGAAAAATGAGTATAATAAAAGAATTGTTGTGATAGTGCCTATAATATTCTTGATATGTGATAGCCATTCAATACAATGGACTCCCTAAATCCCACTGCATGTAAGGAAGAGACATCTCCTCTCGCTAAAGGACAACTTTAAGGCATGGCCTATCCAATGTGCCATCTTAGCTTGCTTGCGAGCCTAACATTTCCACAAGTCCAACATATTTTTCAAATACCTCCTATATGTAGCAGTTGGTATCCAGCAGTGAGCAAGGATCCCTGAGGGAAGAAACAAATTCAGACACCATCATAGTCATGAACTGTGATAAATCCTCTAAAGGAGTAGAAGAGGGAGCTGTGGGAAGGGATGCAGAGTGACCAGTAGCGGTAGGAATATTCTTTTACTGAGGTGTCAGTTAAGACCTCTTGCGAGAAAATGACATGTGAACTTACAGGAGCACAGGATCCCTCACCTAAATGTTAGATGAATAATAAATGTGCCAGAAGTGGCACTGATAGTGAGATGGGTTCCTGGAGAAGATAAAGTGCTCTCTGATGACACGCCAAGGCCTGACAACGTTGCTTCCTAAGGGACAGTCTGCTCCATGATGGTACCTTCTCCAGAATGTCCCTGCAAGCCAAATGCCTCGTCTTGCACCCTTGTACCTCACCACCACCACCAAAGTGTCTTGAACTTTTTTGTGAAGTATATGGTGCCACAGTGCTGAGCACAGTAGTACTGGGTTTTGATGGCTATTTTCTCCATAACCCTGGAATTCAGGCTATTTAGTGCTGAGGCTCAAGGTAATTCTCCCCTAGCTCTGCTCGCTCAGTTTTATTCTGCAGGTTTAATCTGATGTCTGGATTGCTTTTCAACAATATCACTCTTTCGGAGATTGCCTTTGCTCTAACCCATTTAAACTGCAGAGACCTCTTCGGAGGCCTCAGACTATATATATGCATCTGTGTATAAACAGATAGAGACAGATCCCTGGGAACCCCATCGTCCAGCCTCTCACCAGCTTTGCTTCTTCTTGTTTTCAGTTAGACTCCTGTGCTGGGGAGCATTACTAAAGCACAGCGTACACGGCGCATTTCCAGCATTTTTCACTTGCTTCCTGCCCTCTCCCATTTTTCCACTTGATGTCCAGTGTGCTGGGAGAGTGATTTGGTGCCACTAAGTTTTTTGCCTGAGGCTTTACGCAGGTAACTGCTCCCCTAACCCCTTTACCTCTGCCCCATCCCCTCAATCGCCCCAGATGCCTTTTAACCTATTTGTATTAGGTTTATGCTTCTCCTTTGCTTAAAATTATTCCTTTCTGCTCCTGGGCACTTCTAACCTCTGTAGTTTGTCACTGATGCCTTCATAAATCTCTAGGGACCATCCACCTGCTCATTTTTTCAGTGTTTAACGAGCACCTACTGCGCATAAGCTTCCGAGTCACAGCAATACAAAAATGACAAAGACATACTGTTTGTTATTATTATTCTGTGACCTCAGGACCTCAGTCTCCAGTGGGAGAAAGTAGGTAAAGAGAGAAGCACAAGTTACCAGATTAGGTCCTAAAAATGAGTACGGACATAATAGTGTGGGAATAAACAGAAAGAAAGAATCAATTCAGTCTTTTTTTTTTTTTTTTTTTTTGACAGGCAGAGTGGACAGTGAGAGAGAGAGACAGAGAGAAAGGTCTTCCTTTGCCGTTGGTTCACCCTCCAATGGCCGCCGCGGCCGGCGCCAGCGCACCGCGCTGATCCGATGGCGGGAGCCAGGTACTTATCCTGGTCTCCCTCAATTCAGTCTTAAAAGACTAAAAACAGCATCAGAGAAGTCTGTCTGAGCCACATCTGAATGAGCTTTCCTGCTGAGTGAATCGCTTGTGTAAGTGTGGATGTTCAGAGAACCAGGAGTGGCTCAGATGGGTGAAGACTAGTACGTGGGACAACAGAAGATAGGGACAAGGATGAGAAAAGTTTGATGAAAGTTATAGCCAATGGAGCAGTGAGAGACAATGGGGTCCAGCACATGGTGTAGCAGGTAAAGCCACCACCTGAGATACCAGCATCCTGGTTCATGTCCCAGCTGTTCCGTTTGTGATCCAGATCCCTGCTAATGAATGGTCTGGGAAAGCAGGAGAAGATGGCCCAAGTGTTTGAGTCCCTGCACTCACATGGGAGACCCAGATGAAGCTCCTGGCTCCTGGCTTCAGCCTGGCCCAGCCCTGGCCATTGCAGCCATCTGGGAAGTGAACCAGCAGATGGAAGATCTCTTTCCCTCTGTAACTCTTTCCAATAACATAAATAAATCTTTTTTAAAAAAATAGAGAGATGACTATAGTTAACTATACTCTATTAATAAATAAAGCATCTAAGTTCAAAGTTAGGAGAAGGAAAATGACCCTTATTTGAAACCACTGGGAGTGATTATTTCACCAGCTTTTGGCTCCAATAATCGGTAACTAAAGGGAAGGAATGAAGCATTTACACTGCCTTCTTAGGAGGAGGAAGTTTAGTTAGATAATGATGAGAGGTCTTCCTTATACTGGCCCACCAGCTAAAACAGAAAAAAGGAATGCCAAGAATAGAACATCAGTGAGAGAACTGATTTGGGCAAATATCACCAATGATTGCTAAAACCTCTGTATGAGAAGTTTTGGAAAAGTAAACCAGTGACAGAGTGTCATCCCAGAGGTCCCTGATAACTGGAAAAGGAAACCTAGCTTTACAAAAGGATGAGCTGGTGCTCTTTGTCTTAAGGGCACAGCAGTGGACAATCTGATAGTATCTACCACCCGTGTGGTGTATTATGAAGTGGAAAGCCTCCCCAAGGTGAGGCCAGAGGTTTTCCCCAAATCTTAAGTTTACAAGAAATACAGAACATAGAGGGAAAAGTTAACACCAAAAGGAAACAGACAAGTCCAGATGTGGGACACTCTTTGTGACAACTGCCCTAACTTCTTCTTCTTCTTTTTTTTTTTTTTTTTTATAGGCAGAGTGGACAGTGAGAGAGAGAGAGAGAGAGAGAGTGAGAGAGAGAAAGGTCTTCCTTTGCCGTTGGTTCACCCTCCAATGGCCGCCGCGGCCGGTGCGCTGCGGCCGGCGCACTGCGCCTATCCGAAGGCAGGAGCCAGGAGCCAGGTACTTCTCCTGGTCTCCCTTGGGCCATCCTCCACTGCACTCCCTGGCCACAACAGAGAGCTGGCCTGGAAGAGGGGTAACCGGAACAGAATCCAGTGCCCCGACCGGGACTAGAACTGGTGTGCCGGTGCCGCTAGGCGGAGGATTAGCCTAGTGAGCCGCGGTGCCGGCCTGCCCTAACTTCTTCATTGAGAGGGAAAAATAAAAATGAAGTATGGGAGAGCATTGTCTTTCAAACTGAAATTGCTATAACAGAAAGATTTTTACAGATTTTCTTTAAAGACATTTGTATGCTCTAAATTGACATTAATGTGATGCTATTTATATTTTATCATTCAAAACTAAAAAATGGTAGGAGATTATATCTGTTTCATAAATATTACAGTGATATAACAACCAAATGTGATGTTAATTATTAGATCCTGATTTTAAAATTAATACTGTGAGATAATCTGGAGAACAGAGGAATCTAAATATGGACTAGATATTGGAAACTAATTTTCTGTGATCTGATCATGATCTTCAGATTTCATAGAAAAGCATATTTTATATGACTATTTTCTATTTTTTATAAAAAGTTCACAATCATGCAATGTAAGCAGTGGGTAAACGGGTGATCACTACATCCTTCTGTCAACTTTCATGTGTATTTCAAGTTTTTCATAATAGAAAATTTCAAAGTAAAAAAAGGCAGAGTCAGATAATGGAGGGCATGTTGTGAGCTCCTTAGGATTCTGGATCTTACTGCTGAATGTTTTGAACAGTGATTGACATGACCAAATTGACATTTTAGAAACTCACTGGTGTCTTACATTCACTCAGCCAGCATTTACTGACCACCTACATCACATGCTGAGTGGAGTCTGAGGTAGGTGCTGTGGGAGATACAAAAACCAAAAAATGGCAAAAATGGCATTTCTTGGCTGGAAAAGCATTTACCATGTAATAGAGGAGATGCAAAAGCACTGAGTACAACAAGGTAAAGCTTTCTTATCTCGAGACAACTAGGAGCTCTGGAGGGGGATGAGGTGGCAAAAGCATGGTGCCTCTGAGTATTATCTGGTGTTCAAAGGCAGCAAAATTATCTCAAAAAGAGCAAAACCTACAGGGAACTAAGAATTGCACCTAAGCTCTAGCTCCTTGACCTTTCCTATTTCCTTAATAACAGAACCCACTCCCATGAAAGTTGCTGAAAAAGTGCTGATTTCCTTGAAGCACAGTCTGGGAGTCTGACCCATTTCTAGCCCAAGGGACCTGACTCGGGTTTGAAATCCACTAGGGACTCATAGCAAAGATTTTCTTCCCTAATAAAAACAGGGACTTGTAAGAAGCTTTTCTTCCCTGCCTTTAAGTGCAGCTGGGTGAGGATATGATTCTTGGAGCTAGGAAATCGAGAGCAAAAAGCCGAGAGGCAAAGAGGCAGGCATAAGGCCTTAATATTACTGAATCTCCTGTAGCAAGCCTGTAACCTCCTATCACCAGGCTTCTCGTAACACTAGGAAAATGTCCCATTTCCAAATTATTCACATGCAAGTATCAACACTTACAGGCAAAACCTTCCCCATCCAACCTCCATCTTCAGGTGTACTCAGTCTAGAACCATTCTAACCTTAGAACAATGCAGTTCAAGAGCCTTTCTTGAGTCAAGTTGGTCCTGCTCCTGAGCTCCATAGCATATATACTGCAATCTGGGATGGCAAGGAAGGTTCATGGTCACATGGCAATTGGCTAATGGGCAAGTGCAGAGGGTTAATTTCAGGTTCTGTGCTGTGGCATGCCTACAGTCATAGTGCCAGAGATATGCCCTGGGCCACACATTCACCATCCCATGAATGGATGGAATTAAGAATCAGGAAACCTGTATTTGGTCCTAGATCTACTACTCACTGATTTTGTGATTTTTTTAAAAAAGATGTACATATTTCAAAGGTAGAGTGACAGAGGGGAAGAAACATAGAGAGATCCTCCAACCATAAGTCCGCTCACTCAACTACCCACAGCAGCAGTCAGGGCTGATTCAGGCCAAAGCTAGGAGTCTGCAACCTTATCCGGGTCACCCACACGGGTGGCAGGGACCCAAGCACTCATGACATCACCTGCTGCCTTCCCAGGTGTATTAGCATGAAGCTGAACTGGAAGCAGAGCAAGCAGCACTCCATATCAGATATGGGCATCCCACGTAGCAGCGTATCCTGCTGTACCACAATGCCTGCCCCTGATTTTGTGGTGATTCTGGCCATATGACCTCTTTGAGCCTTCTTATTGAACAATTATTACAATCAAGATCATGCAAGTGAATGTGCTTTGTAAACAATGAAGTGTCACATGTATGGAAGATATTTTGACTTATATTTGTCAAACACCAGCTAAGAACCAGCTTGTTAAGTGGTAGACAGGAAGAGGAAGAAAGTCAAGGCTGGAGTCCTGAATAACTTGTAGCAGGACACCTGAGCAAGGGTGCAGATCTGGGATAGAGAAGTAAAACTAATGTGAGGCGAGAGTTTGTGAAAATGAGTCAGCAGAAGGTAAGTTCTGGAACTGGATGGTGAAAGATAGCTGGAGAAGTTTCCAAAAGTGTAAGACAGATGCTAAGAGCAAACGGGGATAGAACCATGGACGGGGGCCAGCATTGTGGCACAGTGGGTGAAGTCACCACCTGCAGTGCTGGCATCCCATATGGGTGCCAGTTCAAGGAGCCCCTGCACTCACGTGGGAGATCTGGAAGAAACTCCTGGTTTCAGATTGGCACAGCTCCAACCACTGAGGCCATCTGGTGAGTGAACCAACAAATGGAAGACCTCTACCTCTCTCTCTCTCTCTCTACCTCTACCTCTCTCTCTCTCTCTGCCTCTCTGTAAATCTTTCAAATAAATAAATAAATCTTTTAAAAAACATTTTTTTAAAAAAGAAACCATGGACTGGATACCCTTGACTATATACTTTTCTTGTTATCTGATACCTGAGGATATGACTCTACTTATCAGTTAAAGTGGTTCAGCAAGGCTTTGGATCTCATGGCTGAGGACCTCAATTTTTAGAGGGGCAAACATATTTGTCCAAGTTCCCTCCCTCAGTGATTCTAACACGCCCCCTTGGGGTAGCATGTCTCTTTCCTTTACTGAAAATCACTTCAGTATAGTAAAGGGAGAAACCCCAATGTGTAAGAAGGTACAGTCAGAAGCTGGAAGAGATTTTTATAAGCCAAAAGTAGTAGGACCATTTATTTTTCTCTCTCCTCTCTCATCTATTGCATAGTACTAACCAACTACACTTTCCAAAAAGCCCAGCAGGTAACAAGCAAACAGAAAAGGGACTTTTATAATAAAACTCAAAGCTGAAAAAAGGGCCAGGGAATCTTAGTATAACTAAAATGATCCCACAGGCCCTCACTCTCCAGGTTATGAAAGGTCTGAGTGCTTTGTGAAGTCTGACCTAAAGTCAAGGGTGAGGGAGGCTTCCTTTAGCCCATCCTCAATCCATACGGATACACAGATCTAAAGTACTGGCCAGTCCTGTGCAGGAAAGAAACAGACTGATAACTCCAGGCCAAAAAAAAAAAAGCTGACCTCCCTTTCCTTTTATACACTACATACAAGCTAAGAGAAAAAACTTTAGGTGTTTAAAAAAATTTGTTTTTTTGGCTCAAAATGAGATTCTACATAAAGATCCTGACTCTGTACTCATCTTTGCAGATGTAGCTACACCAGGCCTGCATTGCCCCAAGGAAGCAATAAGCTGGAGCTGCAGAGCCACTGCCCCTAATTTACAACCCCCCCCCCCAAACACACACATGTGTGCAAACACATACACACCCCTTACTGGGCCTCTGAGCATCAGGCTTGGATTGTTATCCTTATATTAGAAACTACTTCTTACAACACAGTTCCATATAACAATGGAAAATGGGTGAGGACCTATTTATTTTAAAGACTATTCCTGTGTTTAATCAAGAGCTCTCAGAGATTGGAATTGTGACAGTGCGTTAAGCTGCTCCCAGCATCCCACATCAGAGCACTGCTGGGAGCCCAGCTGCTCCGCTTCCAAACGAGCTCCCTGTTAATTAGTCTGTGAAAGTGGCAGAAAATGCCCCCAAATACTTGGGCCCCATCACCCTCATGGGGGTCTCCTATGGAGTTTCTAGCTCCTGGCTTTGGCTTGGCCCAGTCCCTGCAATTGTGGCTATCTGGGGGAGTGAACCAGAAGATGAGAATCTCCCCTTCTATCACTCTGCCTTTCAAATTAATAAATCTTTTATTTTGGGGAAAAAAAGAAGTATAACTCATATGAATGTAAATTCTTCAAAAAGCCTCAGTTTAAAGCCTGGCTTCTTCCATTATCAGCATGAATATGAACAATTAACATGTTTTCACCCCTTTTCTTCATTCTTTCCCCTCACTGGGGATAACATCACTTGCCTTATAGGACTTCAATGAATTCTCCTTGTAAAGTAGTGCTTTGTACACCATAAGCCTCAATAAAATTAACTACTCTAACATGTGCCGTGTATGTGTCCAAAGAGTACGATGAAAGATGTTGCTACGAAATGAAATGTCTCCCTCATCCCCCACCAAAATAAATTTTTACGCCTAAGTCCTGATCCCCAGTACTTCAGAATGTCACTGTACTTGGAAACAAGGTCTTTAAAAGGTACTAAGAGTTATATGAGGCCACTGAGATGGACAGTATCTTTGTAAGAGATTAGGACACAGACACATACAAGAAAGAACACATGAAGACAGAGAGAAGAAAGCTATCTGCAAGCCAAGGAGAGGCTCTCAGAAGAAACAAACCCTACCCACCTCTGAACCTCCAGCCCTTCCACACCTCCTGAACAAATAAACCTGTGGGGGCTGGTGCTGTGTCGTAGCAGGTAAAGGGGTAAAGCCACCCCCTGCAGTGCCAGCATCCCATATGGGCACCAGTTTGAGTCCTGGCTGCTCCACTTCCAGTCCACCTCTCTGCTATTGCCTGGGAAAGCAGTGGCAGATGACCCAAGTCCTTGGGCCCCTGTACTCACATGGGATACCTGGAAGAATCTCCTGGCTCCTGACTTTGGATCAGCACAGCTCCAGCTGTTGCAGCTAACTGGAAAAAGAACCAGCGGATGGAGGACCCCCCCCCTTCTCCTTCTCTGTGTAACTCTTCCAAATAAATAAATCTTAAAATAAAAAAAAAGAAATAAACCTCTGTTGTTTATGCCACCCAGTCGGCGGTATCTGGGTATGGGAGCCTCAGCCAACTAATACTGATATCCTTATCAAACTTGATCCACCCAACAAATTTATTGACCAACCTAGCCCTGAAGTATCTGAATAGAAACCCTATTTTAAATGAATTCATTCATTCAGCGGCAAGATTACAGTGTCCTCACTGCACATTTATTTTTTTCATGCCCTCCACCAACAAACACATTTTATTTCCTTATCAATGAACAAACCCCTCTATTTTGTTCCAACAAATTTCTGCTGGGCAGCTTATAGGATACTTGGTTATCAGCCATAGCTTCCCCTGACTAATAGAAAATGATCCTTGTTATGGTTCTGAAACTAAGAGTTATCACAAAGTCTAGTTCTCAGCTCCAGCTATACATCAAATCAGCTGGGCAGCTTTTAAAATATCTGTGCCTGAAGCAACAACTCCACTATTCTGATCTCCCCTATTCTGATCAGAGTTGGTCTCTGTGAGGAGCATGGACCATGTACTTTGTTAAGATTCCCACATAATTTTAACATGCAACTAAGTCTGAGCACTGTTTCTCTAATTTGAAAGGGCCTTCAAGGTCACCTCCCTGCAACTCAAAATGCAATTCACAAACCACCACACTGTCACCACTTGGAAGCATATTAGCAATGCAGACTCTCAGGTACTGCCCTGAACTTCTAAATCATAGACCACATTTTAACAGGATTCCCCACTTGATTCAGATGCACTCGAAACTCTGAGAAGCACTGAATTTCTACTAGAACCACCTTGCTAAAAGCTTATTAAAAACCAGCTTCCTCTGAGAACCACGGAGTCGCAATCGCTGAGAAAGGCCTGAGGATCAGAATTTTATGTAATTCTTTTGTATTTTTGTGTAGCCAATCACACAGCAGTCTCAGGTTTGGGAATCCCTTATCTCAAAATGCATGTATGTATGTATGAATATACGTATCTATGAATCTCCTCTCCACTGCCCAGTCTTTGCCTAATACACTTCAAATTATTTTTTGAAAATAAGAAATATAACAGAGATAGAGGTTTTTATTTTTTCCATCATGCAGGCAAGTTTACAACTATATATACTATTTAGGAACACAGAAATAAGTGCATTATTACCAGGATGTCAAATTATCAAGTACAACAACCGGTTACTGATTACTTTTGGGAGCTCAGTTTCACAGAACACAGCAAAAATTTCCCAATTATATTTCCAAGACCAGAGTTATAAAACCAGGACAAGTTGATAACAATCCTAACAGTCACACAAGTCTTCATATATTATATACACACACATACACACACACACGCATATAAAGATATTCTGATGGGCACACTAGGTCTAGGGACCACCTACTCCATTTCTGTGTGTGTCTGAAAATGCCCATAATAAACAAAAACAAGTCTTTAAAAAAAAGCAAATTAAACAGCTCTGTTTTCCCAATAGGCAAAAAATGGGAAAAGTGGTAAGACTTTACCTAGAGCCAAAATAGGCAGCAAATAGCATTAATCTTCCATATACCCAAGGCCACATCTAGAACAAAAGAGAAAGCATCCAAAGCAACATTATCATTTTTGGTCCATGTCTGATTCATAAAACCCACTAATGATGATAAAGATTAGGGAAAAAAAAAAAAAAAAAAAAAAAACTTTGAGCACACCTTAGTTCTCCTTTTTCAACCCTGGGAGACGACCCGCGTGTCCCCTCCATCGCTCAGAGACAGGCCTGCTCTCCCTAAAACGTTTCAAGCCATGTGTCTTTTTCGAGGACACTCCACACCAAGATCATGCTTCCCACACATTTTTGCTCTGACTCTGCCTAGCTAGTACATCCTCACTATAACTGCATCAAAGACCCCCTTGTGGAACTTAGAATGAGGCCCTGCATGGGAACTTGGGAAGTTAGGAGGAGGGCATGTTGTAGAAAGCCCTACTTCCCAGCCACAGGGATGACAGCAGGAAAGAGAGCCCAGCTGGCTTTCATACCCACTGAAAATAACGTGGAGAATGACGACCTTCATCCCCGTGCCTCAGGAGAGCCAAGGGACCCCCATGCTGGAGACTGAAGCCTACTTTTATGGGTATTTGAAGGCAGAAGAAATGAGAACAAAGGACCACATAGAGTAGCAAAGCTGGGGGCTGAGGATACAGAGAGGCGACAAAGAGGAGGAAACGGCAGGACGCATCTGGTCTCAAGATAGTATCCAGAAAAGTCAGAACACTAGTAAACACTACTCTCCAACACAGCTGCCTGGGGGTTTCTAACTCCAGCGGATGCACAGGCCTGAAAAGGATTTTCAACTTCAAAACTGCAAAATAAGGAAATGGCACCCAGGGTCTGACCACAGACCTGTCTGGCTTTCTGGTTTCCTCTAGCCTATTTCAAGTCCCCAGAAGTCTCCCTCGCTGCATGTAGACAACTCTGGGTTTTTCTGTTTTCTGTATGAGTTGCAGTACTATTTAAACAAAAACCACATGGAAGGGGAGAGGGTTGTGACAGCAAAGGGGGGAAAAAGAGGGAGAACAAGAAAGGTCAAGTAAAGATGCATGGAGCTGTGAAATAAAGTTAGACAGAAGTTCACAGATCAGAAACACCTCTTCCGCAATGACCCCACTGTGGTCAGGTCCTAGGAGGGGATAAGAAAAGTGGACAAAAGTACCTGGACTCCATGTGCACCCGATTCCCCACCCTCACCTGGCGCCACAGCAGGATGACAGTGAGTACATGTCCACACATACCAGCCCGCCCATCAGTCTGGTAGCCAGTAGAGTTCCTGGAAAGCTGGGAAGGGTAGTGTGTTTCATGCACTGGCAGGGGCCCAGGTCCACAGGCAATCCTCGAAGTCCTTGTTGATCAGGAAGCTAATCAGGGTCAACAGCAACCTAGACAAAACTCAGTGGCCAAACCTTGATGAAAGTTCACCAGCAGAAGGGCTGTGACGCAAGAAGAGACGTATGATGACATAAAACACAGGGCGTACTGCTTCTTGACCTTAACCTCTTCCATGCCCGTCAGTCAAGGGCCATTCTGCTGGGTGTCCAGCAGGGCAGTACAGATCACAGGCCAAAGCTGGAGATAAAGTAGTTGGCACCTTGGCTGGTGACCCCAGAGTAATGAACACTGAGTTCTGGCTAATGGTCACTACCATGTGCACTGGCACATGTTGGCATGGCAATGGAAAAGTGTGCCATGGATGACACGCATGGCCACCGTGAACACAAAGCCCAGTAAGTCACTGGCCCTGAAGCAGTAGAGCTTGAAAATGAACTGGTCCTCCTGGATGATGACCCACGAGTGTCCACGTTAAAGACAAGTCGGAAAGGCCAGAGCCCAGAAGAGAGTCCAAGCAGTACAGAGAAAGGCAGCACACAACTGAAAAGTATGTGTGCGGACAAAATCGCGTAACATGTGACACTACTGTAAACGAGCAAAGGCCGTGGGGAGGCAAAAGAACATGATCATGAGTGCCATATTCTTGTAGCTAAAGTCCAAACGGGCTACAGTGCAAAGAGGCCAACGTAAAGAAACGGCAGACAGCCCAACACACATGTAGTCAGCCAGCAACGCGCCCGGCATGGAGGTAGTAGGGAAACTTGGGCAGGATCAATTGGACTGTTTCACCCCAGGCTCAGGGGTCTCGCCTGGCTGCTTTGTGGGACTTGGCCTGACCTCCCTTCCTTTCTCTCCGCGGGCCCCTTCACTCATAAGGTAGTACTGCAGGGGGTTGGGCCACAGTTCCTCGTTGATTATCTCAACAATCTTGTCAGACTCAATGGAGCTGTGGTTGGAAAACCACCCAAAGAAACTACGGTTGTTTTCTGGGTTCCCCTGGCTTACGGGCTGGAGGTCGTGCCCGGGGAGCCACTGGATTGGAGTAGAACGAGATATCACTTGACCCGATGGGCCACACCCATATTCTTTGATGAGCACCTTATTTTGGAAATAGGGGTTGCGGCCGAAGTAGAACTTGATTTTGTAGCCCAATCTAGCGAGACCCAGCTCTTCCACTTCCAAGCTATTCAAGTAACTGAGCACTTCTTTATCTTGGTTATTCAGGAAGGAGGAAAGCTGCGGATGATTCTGAAACGCCTGACCCCAGAAGCCGGGAATATTCTGGATGAGGAGGTTCCTGCGCTCCAGGTGGTGCAGTCGCAACTGCCCGAACTTGCGCGAGAGGCGGAGGTAGGCCCTGTCCGCCTGCGCGTTCATGGTCTCCAGCTTCAGCTGCACGGTCTCCAGCGTATCCATGCTGCCGTCGGTGGCCGGGGGGCCTGACCCCGGCTCCTTCTCCGCTCTCCTCTCCTCGCCCACTGGCGCGGGGGCACACTCCGCGGCGGCCGCACCTTTCTTCGTCTTCCCGCCAGCTACGGCCTGCGGCCCCCGGCCCACGGCACTACAGGTCTCTGAGGCCTTCTTCCCAGTAGGGACACGCCGGTTTCCAACGCGGGGGGCGTTTTTTGGCTTTGCCACCGTTCCCGCGGTTCCCACAAAGACCGTGTCTGCTGCCAGGCGTTCTGATAGAGACATAGTCTGCCCGGGGGCCGGCCTGGTAGCGGCCAGCCCGCGGTCCCCCGCAGCTCGGGCCCGGAGCGCGAGGCCACAGTCCAGGGGGAGCCCACAGGCGGCCTCCTCAGCCGGCCTGAGGGGCGGCGCCGGCGCAGCGGTTTCCAGGCCACCCCAACCCGCGCCAGCCTGCACCTGTGCCGCCTCGGCGTCGTCCCCGAGCCGCTGGCACTGTGGGGGGTCCGGGTCGCGGGGGGCGTCGTCGGGAGCAGGGCGGCCTCGGCCCTTGCCGCGGCCTTTGCCCCGGTTTTTGGCGCGGGAGGACTTTCGACCCCGGCTTCGGCCGCTCATGACGGTAGCGGACGCGGCTTCAAACCCACGCTCAGACCCCGACGCTCCGGGCGCCCGCTCGCGGTTCCAACCGAGCGGGCCTCTCCATGGCAACCGTCGACGTAACGACTGTACGACTGTACCGTCGCGCGAGGACGGGCTGCGCCCCGTGATTGGCTCCGCCGCCGCAGCTGCGCAGGAGCCCACCCCCCCTCAGAGGTACCCGCTCCCACCTCTGCCTGACTCGCGCTCCCTGTTAGCAAGTTTCCCCTGAGGCGGGCCTGGAAGGTGCGCGACTGAAATCCGTTCCCATCGGCCTCAGATGTAGCCTCAGGGTCTCTTAGAGCCCCTGGCTTCCTCTCATTCGCGACAACCTGAGCCAGAAGCCATCACTACCACCCCACCACCACCTTTTTTTTTTTTTTTTTAACCTACCATCCCGTCTTCACTCCCTTCGCTCATCTCTTCTGACGTCTGTCGTGATGAAACTGCAGTTAGCCGCGCTGTCTCACCTCTGGACACCTTTGCCGAGGTACTAGCGCTATACCTTCACTCGAGGGGTGAAAGTGGGTGCTATCACGCCACGCCTCCAAGCAAACTCCTCAGTCGATATAAATTACGAAAACATAAATACATAGAAATTATTCACAGAAATTACATATTTTTAAAAAGGCAACCAGTATTTTGTGCGCATTGTGTGTACCAGGCGCTTTGCTTTATGTGTTTTCTCGATTTACGAGGGAGATACTGTTATCATTCCCACTTTCCAAGTGAGAAAACGGCAGCGCAGAGACACCCAGGGCCGTTTCTGAGATTACACAGTTCAAACCCAAGTCCATCTGGCTCCATAGCCTGTGCTTTATATCCACAACTCGCTATGTCATCGCAGGCCTGCTCTCTGCAGCTTCCTTTGCTGCCTCCCTTCAAAAGGTCAGCCCCGCCTCTTGGCAGACACAGAGCCCTCGAAGTGGCGGTGAGGGTGGCTTAGAAGCTTCTGTCATCCTGGAAGCAGCCAGACATCCTGCCTCATGTTCCCAAAGAGCTAGCCTGATGATCCGACCCTGAGTAGTGAGGAAACTCGAGGCTAACGGGAAATTAGAAGCAAAAAAATCTTTTGAGATGGTCCTTTAAGGTTCAAAGGGAACCAAAAGGCCTTTACAGGCAGCTAATGAAAGGGGGTCAGCCCCACAGCTCCTGGGAACTCAGTGCCTCTTTACTCTCATTACTCCAGGTGTCATTGTGCACCAGCAAACTGGCTTCCCCTAGAACCTTGCTGAGGAGGCAGAATCACAGGCCCTACCCCTGGCCTGCTAAAGCAGGATCTGGATTTCAGCAACATCTCAGATTATCAGTATGCACATTAAAGCTTAAATGATGGAGACAGAGAAAGGGAGTAATTATTTTGATACAGGCAGCCCCTACTTTAAGCCAGTCTCATACAAGAAATCTCTGACTTTTTCAGAAACTATCCAGTAGCCTCCGAGGTTCTATATGCTCTGGCGTGTCCCCCCCCATCCCTGCACAATTTACCTCTCTTATCTCATCCTCCCTCCATCTACACTAGCCTGCTTGCTATACTCTCTAGATAAGTTCCTGCCACAGGACCTTTGCACTGGCTCTTCTGCCTTAAATGCTCTTTTCTCAGATGTATTCAGTTACCTTGGCCAATTCTCTTCACATTTTGTTTAATGTCAACTTCTCAATGACCATCCTATTTAAAATTGCCACCCACCCTCACCCCTTTATCCTGCTCTTTTTCAATCCATAGCATTTATCACCAGCACACTGTGCAAATTGTTTATTATGCTTTTGTTTAACTGTTGCTTTTTTTTTTAAACTCTAGCCTCATGAGGGCAATGATGCTGGTTTGATTTTGCTTTGGTTTGCTTAATATATTTGGAAGGCAGGGAGAGAGAGAAGAAGGGAGGGAGGGAGGGAGAGATCGAGAGAGAAAGAGACAGGGAGAGAGAGGGAGAGAAATATGAGAGAGAATATCGTGCATATGTTGCTTCACTCCCCCGAGTGTCTGCAATAGCCAGGGCTGGGTGAGACTGAAGCCATGAGCCTGGAACTCAATCCAGGTCTCCCATGTGGATGGCAGGGACCCAAGTACTTGAACGATCACCTAATGCTCCCAAGGGTGTGCATTAGCAGGAAGCTGGAATTGGAAGTGGAGCAACCAGGACTCAAACTCAGCACTCCTGTATGAGATGTGGATATCCCAAGTGGTATCTTTAACTGCTACGCCAAATGCCTGCTCTTGAGATCCTTATTTTGTTCACAGATGTATCCCCAGTCCCTACAGTAGTGCATGACACATCAAAAGCACTTGATAAATAGTTATTGAATGAAAGAACAAATCAGAGCAGTTTTTAAAAATGGGTTTGCAAATTGTCTGAAATTCATAATATCTTCTTTTTCCCCATCTGCAGAATCAATATCATAGCTGAGGGCTGTATTCTCAGATCAATCCATAGATACTTATTAAACTCGCAAGTTAGTCATAAAATTATCTTTTGCCATGAAGACCAATTAGAGAGGGTCCGTGGATGAAAGTCTAGAGTGGCACATTAAGTTTAGGGAATTAGCATTTGACCTTAAAGGGATTTTAATTCATCTGAGGATTAGTTTATATTCTTGTTAAAGTCTCTTTATAATCTCTTATTCCCAAGGCCTTCCATGATCACCCCAGGCCACACCAAGCAGTCCTATCCTGACCTCACAGAGCACTTGGTAACTGTACTGTTGTTTAGGCAGTTAGACACATACTGTTTTATACCCATTCTTGTGCAAAATTGCCTCTTAAGCTGGATCATCATAGTCTGGAACTCACTGTAAATCTCATAAAATAGAAAATAAAATGAGCTGCAGTAGTCCCATGCCTCTATCCCCTACAGGCCTTGACAGGCTGGTCCACTTCTCAGAGGACTCAGCCTCAACTCTCCTCTGTTGTTGGGAGTCTTAATACAGCATCAGCGTCTGCACCATTCAGTGCTCACCCATGGCTAAGCCACTGCAGGACTAGCATCTGCTAGGTTAATGCAAACAGCATTTGTTATACAGTCTGTCTGTCTTCATATCAAGCAGATAAACATCAGGTGAAAAAACAACAAATGCAAGACTTAATACCTTTTGCAGAAATACTTCTTTGGCCCAGGTCACCAATTCCCTATGAATTTTGTATTTATGAGAGTGGAGCTGCTGAACTGAATCTTGGCTTTCTTTGCAGGGATTAATATTTAAATGTATGTGGGAATGTAGCTTAGGTTCCCAATTGGATGGTAAACATGTAAGGGTAGAAACTATGTCTCTTAATTTTTATCTCTCAAAGCACCCAACATAGGGCTTTATATACTCTCATAATAAAATTCACATTTTTATAAACTTTTATGCAGTCATGTCTTAACTCATTTAATTTCTGCAGCCACTCCATGGTGCAGGTGGAATTATTGCTCCCATCTTGGAGATGAGGTTACTGATACAGAGTGGCTTAGTAAGCTACCCAAAGTCACACAGCTAATAAATGGTACTACTCAGGCTATCCAGCTCCAATGCCATGCTTTTAATCCATACTCCACATATGTGTATATATAGACATGCATTTATATACATATAATCATATGTGCATACATACATAGGTATGTTGATGCATCATGAATTATCTCTGAGGTATATTATACACCTGACATGGCAGTATTCAGCATAAATGAGTTTAGTTTCAATAGTTCATGTTAGGAATAAGTCCGCTCCATTTGCATGGAATTTGTCATAAGCATTCTGTGGATATTATGAAAGAAATGTAAGTTTACTATCATAAATTCCTATATCTAAGGTACCTTTTCCCAATATCTAGGGCTTAAATCTGTGATAATGTTAGCACTTAATTGATTCTTTTTGATGTGCAGATATTTTATCATTAACAAATATTTATTAAGAATTCATAAATCGGGGCTGGAGTTGTGGAGCAGTAGGTTGAGCCGCAGCGTGCAATGCCAGCATCCCATATTGGATCATTGGTTTGAGGACTGGTGTTTCACTTCCAATCCAACTCCCTACTAATGCACCTGGGAGAGCAGTGGAGGATGGCCCAAGTGCTTGGTCCTGTACAGTGCATGTGGAGACCCAGATAGAGCTTCAGGCTCCTGGCTTCGGCCTGGCTATTGCTGCCATTTGGGAAGTGAACCAGCAGATGGAAGACATCAGTGTGTCTGTCTGTCTCTCCCTCTGCCTTTCAAATAAATGCAAATAAGTCATTAAAATGAAGGAATTTATAAAACACTTTTCAAAATATTAAAATAGCTGGGTTCACTTTTGTTCTTTGAAAATTGTGCTGCGTCTGTTCCTTTTAAGGTCTGTTTTCCTCAATAGTAGAAATTAACAAGCTGGGACAAGGACATTCCAGTCACCCATCCTATCTCCCATCCAAGGGAATAACATTCCCCACAGTTTTCCTTGCAGAGATTTCAGATCTCATACTTGACAATTTTAGCCACGAGGAGCTTTTTCTTTCTCCCCAAGGAGATAGTTTGAGTCTATTAGATGGCAGTGATGTAGCTTACTGTGTGGAATTTTGCCAGCCAGCCCTCCCAGATTATGGAAGTGCATGGAAAAGAAGGTAGTGTCATAGGAAATACTTTCAAAGCCAAGGATGTAGAGAAGGAAAAATTTGCCTCTTATGGTCAATTTCAAGACTTAACATAACATCTTGAGAAGCATACGTAGCTTCTTCCAAGATTTTGCCCAAAAGAGCAAAAATATTATAGTCAACCACCTAAGTCATTTCAATTCTGTAAGTAACTGTTGAATATTTTAAAATATCTTCACATGTACTCTTCCTCCTTAGCCTTTCCTTTTTTGCTTGTAGTGTTTTCATTGTTAAAAATAAAGATCTTTAGGACAAGGCTTTTGTCCTAGCAAAGGACAAATATGAAAGAACCCAGCAAGCAGAATTCAGCAAGTCAAATTCTTCTCTTTGAATTCCAAAATAGGCTCTTTTTTAAAAAAAAGATTTATTTAATTTTTTGAAAGCTACACAGAGAGAGGAGGAGAGCAGAGAGAGAGGCCTTCCATCTGCTGGTTCACTCCCTAGTTGGCTGCAATGGCCAGACCTGCACCAGTCCGAAGCCAGGAGCCAGGAGCTTCTTCCAGGTCTCCCACGCAAGTGCAGGGGCCCAAGGACTTGAGCCATCTTCTACTGCCTTTCCAGGTCACAGCAAAGAGCTGGATCAGAAGAGGAGCAGCGAGGACTCCAACCGGTGCCCATGTGGAATGCCAGCACTGCAGGTGGCAGCGGCTTTACCCGCTATACCACAGCACCGGCCCCCAAAATAGGCTCTTAAAAGGGAAAGATACATATAATAGCATTGAAAGAATACACACACACACACACACATATACATATCCATATTTTTTCATTCTTCAGAGTTAATCCTGGAATACTAAGAGTAGAGTTTCTAACACAAAACAGGAAAGAGAAAAAAACATGTAAAGCCGCTTCTTTGCCACACAGATGGGAAGTGAGATTCTTCTCTGGTCTGGGCTTGAGGAGTTCGGGGAAGATTCAGAAAGTAAATAGTTGGCATAGGTTCTGTTTTTCTTTTTTCTTTTTCCTTTTATTTTTTAACAATTTTTTATTTATATAAGGTGAATAAATTTCATGTATTTCATATATATAGATTTAGAAGCATAGTGATTCTTCCCACCCTACCCTCCCTCCCAACAGTGCCCTCACCCCTCCTCCTCCCTTTATTATTATTTAAATTTTTACAATGACATACTTTAAGTTTCTTTATAATCATAAGATTAACCATGACTACAAAAAGAATTCAACAAAAAGCAAGAAAAAAAGAAACACCGTTCTACAACAGTAGAGTTGTAAACAATAATTAATTCTCAAAATATCAATTTCACTCATATACATTACTTTTTTGTATTCTATAAGTTACCACAGATCAGGAAAAATATATAGTATTTGTCTTTTGAGGACTGGATTATTTCACTAAGTATTATAGTTTCCAGTTGCATTCACTTTGTTGTGAAAGCCCCATTTCATTCTTTTATGTGGCTAAATAATATTTGAGAGTGTATAAGTACAACATGTTCTTTATCCAGTCATTGATGGATGGGCATCTGGGTTGATTCTGTATCTTAGCTGTTGTGAAATGAGCTACATTAAACATGGGGGTGCAGATAAACACTTTCATATGCTGATTTCATTTCATTTGGGTAAATTAGCAAGAGTAGGATGGATGGATGATATGGTAGATCTATTTTGTGCTTTCTGTGGAATCTCTATACTGTCTTCCACAATGGCCTGTACTAGTTTCCATCCCACCAACAGTGAATTAGGGAACCTTTTTCCCCTCGTCCTCACCAGCATTTGTTATTTGTTGATTTCTGTATGAGAGTCCTTGTAACTCGGGTGAGGTAAAACCTTGTTGTGATTTATTTGCATTTCCCTGAAGGCTAGTGATCCTGAACATTTTTTCATTTATCTGTTGGTCATTTAAATTTCTTTTTTTTGAAAAATTCCAGTTCAAGTCCTTTGCCCATTTCTTAACTGGATGGTTTGTTTTGTTGTTTTTGAGCTTTTTGAGCTCCTTCTAGATTCTGGGTATTAATCCTTTATCAGTTGAATAGTTTGCAAGTAGTCTCTCCCATTCTGTTGGTTGCTCTTCACTTTGCTGAGTGTTTCCTTTGCAGTGCAGAAGCTTCTCAGTTTGATATAATCCTGCTTGTCTATTTGGGTTTTGATTGCCTATGCTTCTGGGGTCTTTTCCAAAAAGTTGTTGCCTATGCCAATGCCTTGAATAGCTTCCCCAAAGTTCTCCTTCTAGTAATTTGATAGTATTAGGTCATAGATTTAGATCCTTGCTCCATTGATCCATTTTGAGTTGATTTTTGTATAGGGTGTAAGATTGAGGTCAAGTTTCATATTTCTGCACACACAGATCCAATTTTCCCAGCACCATTTGATGCTGTCTTTTCTCCAGGGATTAATTTTTACCTCCTTTTTCAAAGATTGTAGGTTCGTCAATTGATTTTTTGGGGATTCTACTCTGTTCCATTGGTCTATATGTCTATCTTTATGCCAGTATGAGACTGTTTTGATTATAACTGCCCTGTAGTATGTCTTGAAATCTGGTGTTGTGATGCCTCCAGCTTTGTTTTTGTTGTTTAAGACTGCTTTAGCTACTCAGGTCTCTTTTGTTTCTAAATGAATTTTTGCATCATTTTTTCTATATATGAGAAGAACGTCCTTGATATTTTGATTGGAATTGCATTGAATCTGTAAGTTGCTTTCAGTAGTATGGATATTTTGATGATATTAATTCATCCAGTCCACAAACATGGAAGATTTTTCCAGTTTTGAGTCTTCTTATATTTATTCCAATGATTTGTAATTTTCACTGTCGAGATCTTCATCTCCTTGGTTAAATTTATTCCAAGTATTTAAATTGTGTTAGCTATTATGAATGGGATTGAACTTACAAATTCACTCCCAGCCAAGACATTGTCTGTGTATACAAAGGCTATTTGTATTTGTGTGTTAACGTTATATCCTGCAACTTTACCAAACTCTCTTATGAGTTCCAATAGTTTCTGAGTACAATCTTTTGGTTCCCCTATATTTAGAATCATGTCATCTGTAAACAGTGATAATTTAAAATCTTCCTTTCCAATTTGTATCTCTTTGACTTCTTTTTCTTGCCTAATAGCTCTGGGTAAAATTATCGTAACTATGTTGAATAGCAATGGTGAAAGTTAGCATCCTTGTCTGTTTCCAGATCTTAATGGAAAGGCATTCATCATTTCTAATTCAATATGATGCTGGCTATAGGTTTGTCAAAAATTGCCTTGATTGTATTGAGGAATGTTCCTTGTATACCTAGTTTGCTTAAGGTTTTCATCATGAAAGGATGTTATATTTTATCAAATGGTTTCTCTGCATCTATTGAGGCAATCATGTGGCTTTTATTCTTCAGTTTGTTAATGTGGTATATAACATCTAGTGATTTTCATATGTTGAAACATCCCTGCATCTCATGGATAAATCCCACGTGGTCCAGGTGAATAATCTTTCTGATGTGTTGTTCAATTTGATTAGCTAGTATATATTGGAGATTTTTATATATGTTCATCATTGATATTGATCTATAGTTTTCTTTATTTGTTGTGTCTTTTTATGGTTTAGGAATTAAGGTGAGGCTGGCTTCATATAAGGAGTTTGGGAGGATTCCCTACCTTTCAATTGCTTTGGCTATTTTGAGAAGAATTGTAATTAGTCCTTCTTTAAATGTATGTTAGAATTCAGCAGTGAAGCCATCTGGTCCTAGGCTTTTCTTTGTTGCAAGGGTCTTTATTACTGATTCAATCCCCATCTGTTTATTGGTCTGTTTAAGTTTTCTCTGTCTTCATAATTCAATTTTGGTCAATTGTACATGTCCAGGAATCTATCCATTTCTTTTAGGTTTCCTAATTTGTTGACATATAACTGTTTATAGTCATTTTTGATTATTCTTTTCATTTCTGCAGTACCCATTGTTAGTTCTCCTTTTTCATCTCTGATTTTATTGACTTTGGTCTTTGGCCTCTTCTTTGTTTTGTTTTTGATTAGTTGGACCAATTTTGTTTATTTTTGCAAAAACCAGCTCTTCATTTCATTGATCTTTTGTATTTTGATTGTTTCAATTTTGTTTATTCTCTAATTTTAATTATCTCTTTCCTCCTACTAATTTTGAATTTGGCTTGTTGTTTTTTTCTAGGTTCTTGAGATGACTTGATAGCTCATTTATTTGATGTCTTTCCAATTACTTGATGTAGGCACCAATTGCTATAAACTTCCTTCTTAACACTGCTTTGCTATGTTTTGATATGTTGTATTGTCACCTTCATTCGTTTCCAAGAACTTTTTTATTTCCCTTTTGATTTCTTTCAAGACTCATTGTTTATTCTGGAGCATGTTGTTCAGTCTCCATGTGTTTGCATATTTTTTAGAGATTCTTAGGTTGTTAATTTCCAGATTCATTCCATTGTGGTCATACAAAATACATGGTATGATTTCAGTTGTGTTGAATTTGCTGAGACTTGTTTTGTGGCCCAGCCTATGGTCTATCCTAGAGAAAGTTCCATGTACTGATGAAGGGAATATATATTCTGCAACTGTGGAATATAATGATCTGTGGATTAAGTTAGGTCCATTTGGTCCACAGATTATTTCTGTTGTTTCTTTGTTGATTTTCTGTCTAGTTTATCTGTCTATTGATGAATGGGGGTGTTAAAGTGCCCTGTTATTATTGTATTGAAGTCTATGTCTCCCTTTAGATCCATTAACATTTGTTTTAAATAGCCAAGGGCCTTGGCCTTGGGTGCATAGACATTTGTTATAATCATATCTTCTTGTTAAATTGATCCCTTAATCATTTCATAAAGTCCTTCTTTGTCTCTTTTAGCAGTTTTTGTTTTAAAGTCTATTTTGTCTGATATTAGTAGGACTACACCTGCTCATTTTTGCTTTCTGTTAGCATAGAATATCTTTTTCCATCCTTTCATTCAGTCTGCATATATTTTTGTTTGCAAGGTGTGTTTCTTGTAGGCAACAAATAGATGGGTCTTGTTCTTTATTCATTTGATTAATCTGTATCTTTTTTTAAAGATTTACTTATTTGTTTGAAAGGCAGAGTTACAGAGAGGCAGAGGCAGAGGCGGGAGGGGAGAGGGAGGGAGGGAGGGAGGGAGGGAGGGAGAGAGAGAGAGAGAGAGAGAGAGAGAGAGAGGCCAGAGATGCACCAATTCAAATCCATGAGCCAGGAGCTTCCTCTGGGTCTTCCACGCAACTTCAGGGGCCCAAGGACTTGAGCCATCCTCCACTGCTTTCCCAGGCCATAGCAGAGAGCTATACTGGAAGTGGAGCAGCTGGGACTTGAACCAGCGCCCATATGGGATCCCAGCACTGCAGACAGCAGCCTTACTCACTACGCCACAGCACCAGCCCACAATCCGTATCTTTTAATTGGAGAATATAGGCCTTTTACACTCAATGTTACTATTGATAAGTAGTTTTTGGTCTTGCCACTTTTCTGTAAATATTCCTATTCTTTGCTTTGGATTTCCTTTGCTCTTTTACTAGGAGATTTTCTGTCTTCACACTCTTTCATAATGATGACTTTTTTTTTACCTAGAAACCTTTGTTTAAGGTATACAAGCTTCATGCATTTCATATATACAAATTTAGGAACACAGTGATTTTTCCCACCCACTCTACCCTCCCTCTCATCCTTCTTACTCCTCCCTTTCCTATTCCCATCCTTATTTTATACAAAGACCTATTTTCAATTAACTTTATATTCATAAGATTAACCCTACCCTAAGTAAATAGTTCAACAAATAGTATGGAAAACAAAAACTGTTCCTCAACAGTTGTGACAAGGGCTGTTCAAAATCATCACATCCAAAGTGTTGATTTCACTCTGATAGATTACCTTTTAGGTACTCTATTAGTTACCACAGAACAGGGGAAAACATGATATTTGTCTTTTTGGAACTGGATTATTTCACTAAGTATAGTGGTTTCTAGTTGCATCATTTTTTTGCAAATGACAGGATTTCATTTTTTACTGCTGTGTAGTATTCCATGGTATATATATACCATAACTTCTTTATCCTGCACTCAGTTGATGGAACTCTGGGTTAATTCCATATCTTAGCTATTGTGAATTAAGCTGCAATAAACATTAGGGTACAGATAACTCTTTCCAATGCTGATTTCATTTCCCTTGGGTAAACTCTCAGGAATGGGATGGCTGTGTCATATGGTAGATCTATATTCAGAGTTCTGAGGTATCTCCATGTCATCTTCCACGGTGGATGTTCCAGTTTATATTCCCATCAACAGTGGATTAGGGTTCCTTTTTCACCACATCTTCACCATTATTTGTTGTTTGTTTATTTCTGTATGAAAGCTATTCTAGGGGCCAGTGCTGTAATGTAGCTGGTAAAGCCAATGCCTGCAGTGCCGGCATTCCATATGGGTGCCGGTTCAATTCCTGGCTGCTCCACTTCCAATCCAGCTCTCTGCTATGGCCTGGGAGAGCAGTAGAATATGGCCCAAGTCTTTGGGCTTCTGCACCCATGCAGAAGACCCAGAAGAAGCTCCTGGTTCCTGGCTTCAGATTGGCGCAGCTCTGGCCATGGCAGCCAATTGGGGAGTGAACCAGCAGATGGAAGACCTCTCTATCTGTCTCTCTTTCTCTCTCTGTGTAACTCTGACTTTCAAATAAATAAATAAATCTTTAAAAAAAAACTATTCTAACTGGGGTGAAGTGAAACCTCATTGTACTTTTGATTTACATTTCTTTGATGGCTAGTGATCCTGAGCATTTTTTCATGTATCTGTTAGCCATTTGAAATTCCTCTTTTGAAAAATGCCTGTTCAAGTGTTTTGCCTATTTCTTGACTAGATTGTTTGTTTTGTTGTTTTAGGGTTTCTTGATCTCTTTATAGATTCTGGATATTAATCTTTTATCAGTTGCATAGTTTGCAATAATTTCTCTGTCAACTGCCTCTTCACTTTGCTGAGTGTTTCTTTTGCAGTGCAGAAGCTGATCTTTTGTGTTTCTGTGTGTAGCACACCCTTAAGCATCATATGTAAGGACAGACAAGTGGTGACAAAATCTTTCAATTTCTGTTTTTTATTGAAGATCTTTATTTCACCTTCATAATAAATGAGAGAATTGCAGGGTACAGTATTCTGCACTGACACTTTCGTTCTTTTAGGACTTGGACTATGTCTCTTCATTCTCTCCTAGCCTGTTGGGTATCTGATGAGAAATCAGCTTTGAGTCTAATTGGAGATTCTCTGAAAGTAGTCTGGCATTTCTCTAATGCACATTTTAGAATCTTTTCCTTATGTTTTACTGTTGAAAGTTTAACTACAATGTATCATGGTGATGATCTTTTCTGGGCATGTGTATTAGGAGTTCTGCATGCCTGATGTACTTGTATGTCTCTTTCTTTCTCCAAATCATGGAAGTTTTCTGTTAGTATTTCACTGAATAGGCCTTTTAATCCCTTCTGTCTTTCCACACCTTCAGGAACTCCTAAGATCCATATGTTGTATCATTTGATAGTATCCCAAAAATCTCCAACACTTTTTTTAATTTTTCTAATTTATTCTTGTTTTTGTTCTGATGTATTTCCAAAGATTTCTCTTCTAGCTCAGATATTCCTTCTCTGGCTCACCAAGTCTGTTATTAAGACTTTCCACTGTATTTTTATTCAACTTATTGAATTCTTCATTTCTAATATTTCAGCTTGATTTCTCTTCAGAATCTCTATCTCAAAGGAATTTTTTTCATCCTGGTCATGTGTGGATTTCTTTAACTGATGAATTTGCTTCTGAGTAATCCTATGATCATTGTTTTGAATTTCTTTTCAGGCATTTCATCAGTTTCTTCATCTTCACATTCTAATGTTAAAATGTTATTGTCTTCCAGAGTCATGTTGTCTTCCTTGTTCTTGTTTATCTTCTATTTCTGTGTATATTTTTAGGCATTGGTGGAAACAGTTGTTGGATTTCTCCACTGTGGGTTTTATCTTTGAACTATGGCTCTGTGGCTTAGATGAGTGTCTGCTCCTTCAGGGAATGCCTAGAGGTGCATGCTGGGTGGGTCAGTGAGCTCTGGTCAGTGCTCCAGGGTGGAGCAAGAATCCATGGTGACACCCAATTTTGGCATGATCGATCTCCTCTGTTGTCAGCAGTGGGAGGGTATGATCATGCCTGTTACATAATCACATCACCTCCTCTCTTCCAAGGTGATCAATGCCTGGGATCAATGACAGAGACAGGCGGAGAAACAGACAAAGGTCTTCCATCTGCTGCTTCACTCTCCAATTTTGTTCACTTTCTAAATGGCCACAACAGCCAGGTCTGGACCAGGTCTAGAACAGGAGAGAAAGATTCCAGTAAGACTTGAAAATGGGTCTTAGGGTATTTCTAGATGTCACAAGAAAGATAATGTGGAAAACAAAATTAATCACCTCTGTGCCATACACTGTAAGATCTTGCATGGATTACACCCAGCTTTGAAAATAAAAAATATATAACTGATGCAAATGGCCAGGACCTGAATTAAGTTTGGTCCTGGAGTGGGGATGATGGAAGTGAACCCTCTGAGATAACTCAGCACATCTGAGACCCCAGCCAGGCAGCCAGACTCTCCCTCCCTTATCAAACAAGCTGTTAGTTTTTGTGGAGCTAGGAATTGATGAGGAGGACATGAGGAAAATGAGCAAAAATAAAAAAAAACTAAGTTGAATTTTAAACTAATGGGCAAACATTACAGAATTAAAATGTTCCATTTGATGTTGTAACCAACTGGTACTGACAAGCATGAGGTTTTATTGTTCTGTTTTGTTTTAGCTGAACTAATTTGACTGAAGACACTGCTTGCCCTCTGCAATGCCTGCTTTGGTTATTCATTCTATATTTGTGTAACACCTGGTAGCAATAAGACATTTTTAAAGCACTTAGAAATTAATAGTCAAGAAAAAGGACAAAAGAAAATTAAGGGCTTGGAAATCCAGGGTATTAAAAAAAACAGTGAATTACCCAAATGCATTCCATTCCATTGTGTCTGATATATTTGCTAGAGGCAGGCCACAGATCTGACTCTGACCTTTTATCCACCAGTGCAGAAAGAAATCAGTTGTGTGCTATCATTTGTGATGTTCACAATATTAAGAAGGAAAGAAAAAAAGCAGATTCTCAGAAAAAAATATATTTGCAATACTGACTCCAGAGAGGAATACTAAATCTAGGATTGAAAATGCCAGTAATCCACAGAATCCAGCACTGTGGGCCATGTCCTGTCACACCCACCTTAGAGGCTGGTGCACAGGATAGAGAGTGAGTACCATTTTGTGAAAGCAGTTCTATCATGGTTCAGGAAACTTTTAATTTATTTTTATTTTATTTGAAAGGCAGAGACAGAGAGATCTCCCACCCATGGGTTCACTCCTGAAATGCCCACAACAGCCAAGGCTGTGACAGATAGAATACAAGAGTGTCTCCCTGGTGGGTGGCAGGGATCCAAGTATTTGAGCCATACCTGCTGCCTCCCATAGTGCACAATTGGCAGAAATCTGGAATCAGAAGTGGAATCGAAACTCAAATCAGGCATCCGAACATGAGATGTATGCATACCACGCAGCAATGTTAACTTCTGCAGCATGTGTCTGTCCTCAGGGAACACTTGTTAGAATTTCGAGAGAAAGGTGCACATGTAGCCCAGAGTCAGCCTCTGCACACTCTGCCCTCTTCCATGTACATTTTTCTCCATGTCAGCTGCCTGAGCCTGGATACTTGGGCATGGACATTGTCTATGATCAGAAACATCCCATAAGGAATACACAGGTGAATTTCATTATCTTCACTACTACCAAACAGGTACAGAGCTACCCTGAGAGCCATGCCTCTCTTGCTCATATTTTTTGTTTTTAGATTTAGTTAGTTTGTTAGTTGGAAGGCAGAGCAAGAGGGAAAGGGAGAAAAGGAGAAATCATCCATCCTTTGGTTCACCCCCCCGCCCCCCAAATGCCTGCAACAGCCAGGTCTAGGCTGAAGCCAGGAGCCAGGAACTCTCACATGGGTGACAGGGACGCAAGCACTCAGGGCATCATCTACTGCCTTCCTGGACTTATTAGCAAGAAGCTGGGACAGAAGCAGAGTAGCTGGGATTTGAACCAGGCACTCCAATATGGGATGTTGGCATCACAAATGGCAGCTTAATCCTCTTTTCCACAATCCTCTGTTCCCCATGACCCATCTTTTTGTCTCTTCAATTTCCCCTCTCTGCTGTCCTCACAGATGTTAGATGTTGTATTCAGACATGGTTTCAGTCACTTTAAAAAATGTTTTGCCACATCAAGTCTTTCCAGATCCACCTGCAGGCTAAGCTGAGTCCCAATGGAGTTAAGCTTTCCTTTCCTTCCAGAATGACTCTGTGCCTCAGTTTCTCCATAGTGTCAGAGATGGTTGTTGAGGGCAAGGTAAAGGTGCAGGGTCTGGCACGTGTATGCATGAACAGTAGCAGGCAGGTGTACACCCTTAGGAAGGTGCAATGGGGAATGCACCAACTAAGACTGGCAGTTGTCACTCAGCTCCTGCCAATGTTTGCCTTGGAAAAATCTTCATCCTTATGTAAAATTTCTGACTTTTTAAAATCTTGTGAGAGCCAAACAAAACAATTCTGCTCATGGGCTGTAGTTTGTAACCCCGGTCCCATGCTCTTGTTTTTTTGAAGCCTAAGGTTTAAAAAGAATTAATGAACAAATATCTGGTAATCATTTGAACCCCTCAAAGAAGAGAGATGTTTGTCCTATGACTCCCACATAGCTTTTGAAAACAAATGGAAGTAATATGGCTCAAGGTAGGACTCTGCCTGGAGTTGTTAAAACCAGTAGGAACAGTCAGGAGCTGGAAGACAGCCTTCAAAAGGAAGAGATTATGTTTTTGTCAAGATTTTTATCTTTTTTCATTTTAAACTTCAAAGATGATCACTATTTTTAATGTATTTTATTTTCTCACACACAGGGCTCTGTGTTACCTGTGATTTCCTGCCATGTATAATTTGGGCTCTACACACATTTTCTTGAACCCTAAATATGAAGGCTTTTCAAGGCCAGTCCAGAGTCCCAGCCACACTGCTGACTGTCCTCAGCAGCAGCAACTCAATCTTTGCCGAGCCACGAGCATGCCGCCAGCACAAATGGCAGCCTGAGTGACTAACTGTGCCTCTTCAGATTATTCTTTCCCCTCCATATTAATCAATACCTATATAACTGATCAGGTGGGCCATATGGCCCCTCTGATTCACACATTAAGACAATTAGGACACAAGCCAGGTAATTGCTCAAGCTGGCATTTTTCATAACTAAAACAAGAAAGCCTAACACTTTGTCTTCCTCAGAAAAAGCAAACTCCATCTGGTCCTGGGCATGGTTCACTAATTCATACAATGTCTAGCTGAAAATGGGTATAACCATATTTAGACAAAATATTAGATAAAAGTGAATTATGTAGCAGAAATTTGTAACAGCACATACCACAAAATCCAAATTGAAACACAATGGTAAAAATATAATGGGAGAATACTATCTTCTGAGCACACCAGGATTTTACAGACACCCTGAGAGAGAGATGTATACACCACAACTGTCACCCTTCTCTAGGAAGATAGGAAACACTAACATCCAGGAAGCCTCGTAGCTATGAGTGCTGAAATGGTTGGAACACAAAGACATAGAAAATAGGAGGCCAAGTATAAGGAAATTTGCAAGAACTATTTTCTGGAACCCAAATGTATTAGGTATTTTTCCCACACCGCAGCCCTGTTTCAATAGAAGAAAAACAAAGCAAGTAGCATTTTAAGCATGGGATTATTATTTTATTTAGAAAGAAAGAGAAAACTTGCCAGTGTGGCTAAACAGAGGCCAGGAGATTTATGGCTCCCTATGTGATATGCTCTGTTAACTCCAAATCCCAGCATCCCACAGCAACAGGAAAAGTCCTGAAAATGACAGTGAACCCCAAGCAGACTTCTGCAGAACATTTACAATGTTTGGAGGCTCCTGAATTACCTGGGTATCCTTCTGACTACAGGGGGAGTTGGAATAAAATAAAAAAAGTGCCTCTAAAGACAGGACAAACATTCCTCTGACTCTTGCCTCCTATCACTGAAACCCATTAAAAAGTAAAACAAAATTACCAACAAGAATTAAATGACAGCAATCAGTTCTCCCTGTTTATAACCAAACAAGCTGTCAGCATCCAAGAACATTTTTAAAAATGACTGCCATGTGCCCCGTGTATTATTATGGTAAATGAATTCTATCCACATCAAGAGAGTTTGTATGACATTCATTTGATGATGAAAGGATTACTATACTAGAAGAGATTTCTGGGAAAAGGCATGCTAAGAATCATGCTGGCATAATTCTGGTTTGTCTAAGGGCGTGGCCTCTGGCCTTGATTTTGTCATTCAATAGTGACTGGAAACTGTCATGACAAATCACCTCCAGAACTACCTATAGTTCACTAGCTAAAATGTCATTTTAAGATCAAAATTGAAAATTTCTTTTTTTTAGATTATATCTTCCCCAGAAACCTTTTATTTAAAGTATACAAACTTCATGCATTTCATAATGTTAAGAACACCATATCCACCCTCCCACCCTTCTTTCTCATCTCTCTCTCCTATTCCCATTCTTCTTTTTTACTAAGATCTGTTTTCAATTAACTTTATATACAGAAGATTAACTGTGTACTAAGTAAAGAGTACAACAATTAATATCACAAAAAACTGTTCCTCAATAATTTTTTGATTTCTTCTATGACCCACTGTTCATTCAGTAGCATGTTATTCAAGCTCCATGTGTTTGTATATGTTCTAGAGATTCTTGAGTTACGAATTTCCAGCTTCATTCCATTGTGGTCAGAGAAGATGCATGGTATGATTTCAATTTTTTTGAATTTGCTGAGACTTGCTTTATGGCCTAGCATGTGGTCTTTCCTAGAGAAAGTTCCATGCACCGGTGAGAAGAATGTGAATTCTGCAAATGTAGAATGAAAAGTTCTGTAGATATCTGTTAGGTCCATTTGGTCTATAGTGTCAATTAACTGTTATTTCCTCGCTGATTTTCTGCCTGGTTGATCTGTCCATAGCTGAAAGTGTATTGGACTGTCCATAGCTGAAACTGTATTGGACTCTATGTCTCCCGTTAGATATATTAACATTTCTTCTAAATAGCCAGGTGCCCTGTAATTAGATGCATATACACTTATTATAGTCACATCTTCCTGTTAAATTGATACTTTAATCATTGAATAGTGCCCTTCTTTGTCTCTTTTAACCATTTTAATGTTAAAGTCTATTTTTTCTGATATTAGGATAGCTACACCAGCTCTTTTTTGGTTTCTGTTAGCATGGAATATCTTTTTCCATCCTTTCACTTTCCGTCTACGTGTATCTTTGTTGGTGAGATGTGTTTCTTGTAGGCAGCAAATAGATGGCTTTGGTTTTTTCCCATTTAGCCAGTCTGTATCTTTTAACTTGAGAGTTGAGACCATTCAAGGTTGACTATTGGTAACGACTTGACTCTGCCATTTTTCCACAAATATTCCTATTGTTTACTTTGGATTTCCTTTGTACTTTTATTGGGAGATTTTCTGCCTTCACCTTCTTTCATAGTGATGACCATGTTTCTGTGTTTCTATGTGTAGTACATCCTTAAGCGTCTTTTGTAAGGCTGGACAGGTGATAACAAATTCTTTCAATTTCTGTTATGGAAGATCTTTATTTCACCTTCATTCATAAATGAGAGCTTTGCAAGGTACAGTATTCAGGGTTGACATTTTTTTTACTCCTAACACTTGGAATGTATCTTACCATTCTCTCCTAGCCTATAGGGTTTCTAATGAGAAGTCCACTGTGAGTCTAAATGGAGATCCTCTGAAAGTAATCTGGTGTTTCTCTTGTGCACATTTTACAATCTTTTATTTATGTTTTACTGTGGAGAGTTTGACTACAATGTGTTACGGTGAAAATCTTTTCTGGTCATGTCTATTAGTTCTATATGCTTCCTGTTCTTCTTTCTCAAAATTAGGGAAGTTTTCTGTAATTTCACTAAAAAGGCCTTCTAATCCTTTCTCTCTTTTCACACCTTCAGGAATTCCGAAGACCCATATGTTGGGTCATTTGATAGTATTCCATAGATTTCCAACACTCTTGTGTTTGTTTTCTAATTTCTTCTTTTTTTAATTTGTCTTCTAACTCAAATACTCTTCTGCCTCACCGATTCTGTTGTTAAGGCTTCCCACCACATTTTTTCTTTGTGTTATTTTTTGAATTGAATTCTTCGTTTCTACTATTTCATTTTGATTGCTCTTTAAAATCTCAATTTCATGAGAAAAATGTTCTTTCATGTCATGTATGGATTTCTTTAGTTCATGGATTCACTTTGGTTACTTCAGAGTAATCCTACGATCAATTTTTTTGAGCCCCATTTCTGGCATTTCTTCGATCTCTTCATCTTCATATTCTAGTATTGAAGTGTTGTGATCTTCTGGGAGTATCATGTTGTCTTCCTTATTCTTGTTTCTTGAATTGCTGCATTTATTTTTAGGCAGTTGTGGCAATACTTGTTGGTTTTTTGTTTTTTCCTGTGATGACTTTTATCTTTGGACTATGCCTCTGTGGATTAGTAGACTCTGCTCTTTCAGTGAATACCAAGGCATGTTGTGGTTTGGCTATGGAGCTCTGTTCTGTGTTCCAGGGTAAGGGGAGTATCCAAGGTGGCTCCCAAATTGGGTGTGATAAAACTGTTTTTTTTTTTATCAGAGGGGAGATTTGTTCAGCTCTTTTGGTGCAGTGTCCCACTCACCCCCTCTCCTCCTAGGAGATCAATGCCTGGGCACTAGCCCTGGTGGGTGCAATATTCGTCAACACTGCCACAAGAACCATACAAAGGATCTGTGCAGTCCTCAGTTCAGCTCAGATCCCACAGCAGTGACCCTTACCGGGGAATCAGGGAGCCCTAAACATGGGCTTCCACCCACAGTGACTGCCCAAAGACTCAGCCACACCCTATGTCCTCACACACAGCCACAGTGTTTTCACAGTCCAAGCACGCAAGGCTCCCACAGTCATGAGCACTCAACTCTGTCAATTCTCCCAGCCAGAATCAGGTGTCTCCTTTTTGCTTGTTGCTGGACATATGAACATGAGCTGGCACAGCTGTTACATACCCTCTCTTGGCTAGTTACAGGTCACCAGTGTCCAGTGGTCCGGGAGAGAGAAACATGCCCCATTTTCCCCCTGTAGGTTGGCAGGTATACTCTCCCCCACAGAACTCCAAGCCAGACTCGTGCCAGGTTCTTCCCATAGTTTTAACACCAGTGGCTTGGGCTGCTGCAGTCTGGTCTCACCTTCCTCCAAAGCTGGTACTGAGGCTCTTAACTGCTGGGGTCCTGAGCTGTGTGCGTTCACACCCTCCATGTATATCCACAGTGTCCCTTTAATTTGTATGGAGTTTCCTCTGCTGTTTTCTCTATAACTCTTCCCTGAGATTGCACTCTCTCCACATTTTTTTAACTATCTTCCCCTAGACTAGAGTAATATGCTCCCTCCCTATTCTACCATCTTGGTGGCTCTCTGAAATTATATTTTATTTGTGGGGTTAGGAAGGGGCAGGAAAAGGTGGTTACAGCAAGGGGGTTAATTTATGAGCCAGTATTTATTAGGATAGAAAGAAATCCAATTGACGTCTTTACCATTTTGAACTCAGAAAAATAAGGCTGCCTGCTGAAAAGAAGCACAAAAGGGAACTATAGCCTGAATTAGCTTATAACAAAATAAATGTATTGTTTTATGCTTCTGGAGATCAGGAGTCCAGAATGGTCTCACTGGACTAAAACCAAGGTATCAGCAAACCCATGTGCCTGAGGATGACTCTAGAGGAAAATCTGTCCCCTGGGCTCCTCCATCTCTGTGCAAATTCCTTGGCTCATTCATCCTCCATGCACTCAGAGGCTCACGTCTCCCCCTCTCACTTAACAATGATCATTGATACTACTTTGGGTCCACCTAGGTAGTCCAGGGTTAAATGTCCACATCAAAACCCTTAATTTGATCAACATCTGAGGATTATTAGGATTTGGACAGCTTTGAGAGTCATTATTATGTCTCATATGTTATTTCTAAATGAGCAGTGCTGAAAGATTCATGATTAATTGTCAAGTTTTATAATTGTTCACCTCTGTCTCACATATACACACATAACTTTTTATTCCTGTGCCCTAAATTTATTTTAAAGTAACAATAGCCAGCATTTATTGTTTTGTTAGTACCTACCATTGTGATAAGCAATTTACTTGCATTTTCATATCCAATCAACCCAATTATCCATGAGGAAAGCACCATTATCATCCCCATTTGATCAAAGAGGAAACTAATGCTTACAGAAATTAAGTTGTTTGAGGTCACACAGTTGAAATTCAAACCTAGGTCGGTCTGGCTCCTAAACAGTCAGAAACAATCCAGATATATTGAGGCTTACAACAATGAGGGTTTCTTTTCTGCCCATGCCCCATGTCCATTAGAGGTCTGTCTTGGGTCCATATCATCATTCTGAGACCCAGGCTGAAGAAGCAGTTACTAATCTGGGATATTTGCCCTTCCCATGTTTCCGTTTGTCAGCAGAACAAAGAGAGATGATGGAACTTCACATTAGCTTTTAGAGTATTTGTTTGGAAGTGATGTGCATCCCTTCTGCTCATATTGCATTGGCCAAAGCAAGTGAAAGACCAAGCCCAACATCATTCAAGGCAGCAAACAATAATACACTCCACCGTGGCTCTTAACTACTGTGTTCATCAGAGATGGGAGGAAAAGTAATAATCTGCCATTACTATTATTATCGTAAAGAGTCAAGATGATTTGGAATTTTCCTAATGGCACAACACGCACTTCCAGGTCAGCCAGCCTCCTGGACCTATCTATATAAAACCACCTGCTGGGCCAGCGCCGAGGCTCACTAGGCTAATCCTCCGCCTTGCGGCACCGGCACACTGGATTCTAGTCCCGGTCGGGGTGCCGGATTCTGTCCCGGTTGCCCCTCTTCCAGGCCAGCTCTCTGTGTGGCCAGGGAGTGCAGTGGAGGATGGCCCAAGTGCTTGGGCCCTGCACCCCATGGGAGACCAGGAGAAGCACCTGGCTCCTGCCATTGGATCAGCACAGTGCACCGGCTGCAGCGCACCGGCCGCGGTGGCCATTGGAGGGTGAACCAATGGCAAAGGAAGACCTTTCTCTCTGTCTCTCTCTCTCACTGTCCACTCTGCCTGTCAAAAAATAAAAATAATAAATAAATAACTAAAACCACCTGTTAGAGATTCTCAGATCCTGAACATTTCCTTCATCCAGGTGCTCAAAGCATCTAAGACTCCATAATTTTAGAGAGAATGTTATACCACCTAAGGACAGTGTGTGCTACTAGGAGTTATGATTTGTTCTTCAAAGGGAATTTCTGGCAGGTAGTAAGACTCTAGATTAATATGGAGTTCCCTCAAAGCAACAGGGGAGAAGGAACAAAGAGGTCCCAAAAGGCTAGGATTCTTTTTTTTTAAGATTTATTTATTTATTATTTGAAAGTCAGAGTTATGCAGGGAGAGGAGAGGCGGGGGGGGGGGGGGAACTTATGGGATACAGCAAAAGCAGTACTGAGAGGCAAATTTATAGCAATAGGTGCCTATATCAAGAAATTGGAAAGGTACCAAATAAATGAGCTTTCAGCGCACCTCAAGGACCTAGAAAAACTGCAGCAAACCAAACCCAAATCTAGTAGGAGAAGAGAAATAATTAAAACCAGAGAAGAAATTAACAGGATTGAATCCAAAAAAAATTACAAAAAATCAGCCAAGCGAGAAGCTGGTTTTTTGAAAAAATAAACAAAATTGACACCCCATTGGCCCAACTAACTAAAAAAAGAAGAGAAAAGACCCAAATCAATAAAATCAGAGATGAAAAAGGAAACGTAACAACAGACACCACAGAAATAAAAAGAATCATCAGAAATTACTACAAGGACCTGTATGCCAGCAAACAGGAAAACCTATCAGAAATGGATAGATTCCTGGACACATGCAATCTACCAAAATTGAACCATGAAGACATCGAAAACCTAAATAGACCCATAACTGAAACAGAAATTGAAACAGTAATAAAGGCCCTCCCAACAAAGAAAAGCCCAGGACCAGATGGATTCACTGCTGAATTCTACCAGACATTTAAAGAAGAACTAATCCCATTTCTTCTCAAACTATTCAGAACAATCGAAGAAGAGGGAATCCTCCCAAATTCTTTCTATGAAGCCAGCATCACCTTAATCCCTAAGCCAGAGAAAGATGCAGCACTGAAAGAAAATTACAGACCAATATCCCTGATGAACATAGATGCAAAAATCCTCAATAAAATTCTGGCCAACAGAATACAACAACACATCAGGAAAATCATCCACCCAGACCAAGTGGGATTCATCCCTGGTATGCAGGGATGGTTCAACATTCGCAAATCAATCAATGTGATTCACCACATTAACAGACTGCAGAAGAAAAACCATATGATTATCTCAATTGATGCAGAGAAAGCATTTGATAAAATTCAACACCCTTTCATGATGAAAACTCTAAGCAAATTGGGTATAGAAGGAACATTCCTCAATATAATCAAAGCAATTTATAAAAAACCCACAGCC
The DNA here is from genome assembly GCF_051225735.1 of Oryctolagus cuniculus. Taxonomy (NCBI): domain Eukaryota; kingdom Metazoa; phylum Chordata; class Mammalia; order Lagomorpha; family Leporidae; genus Oryctolagus; species Oryctolagus cuniculus. The sequence continues at coordinate 123,547,427 of NC_142872.1, forward strand.
AGCATCCTATTGAATGGGGAAAAGTTGGAAGCATTTCCACTGAAATCTGGCACCAGGCAGGGATGCCCACTCTCACCACTGCTATTTAACATAGTTCTGGAAGTTTTAGCCAGAGCCATCAGACAAGAAAAAGAAATCAAAGGAATACAAATCAAGAAGGAAGAAGTCAAACTATCCCTCTTTGCAGACGATATGATTCTGTACTTAGAGGATCCAAAGAACTCTACTAAGAGACTATTGGAACTCATAGAGGAGTTTGGCAAAGTGGCAGGATATAAAATCAATGCACAAAAATCAACAGCCTTTGTATACACAAGTAATGCCATGACTGAGAAAGAACTGCTAAGATCAATCCCATTCACAATAGCTACAAAAACAATCAAATACCTTCGAATAAACTTAACCAAGGACGTTAAAGATCTCTACGATGAAAATTACAAAACCTTAAAGAAAGAAATAGAAGAGGATACCAAAAAATGGAAAAATCTTCCATGCTCATGGATTGGAAGAATCAACATCATCAAAATGTCCATTCTCCCAAAAGCAATTTATAGATTCAATGCAATCCCAATCAAGATACCAAAGACATTCTTCGCAGATCTAGAAAAAATGATGCTGAAATTCATATGGAGGCACAAGAGACCTCGAATAGCTAAAGCAATCTTGTACAACAAAAACAAAGCCGGAGGCATCACAGTACCAGATTTCAGGATATACTACAGGGCAGTTGTAATCAAAACAGCATGGTACTGGTACAGAAACAGATGGATAGACCAATGGAACAGAATTGAAACACCAGAAATCAACCCAAACATCTACAGCCAACTTATATTTGATCAAGGATCTAAAACTAATTCCTGGAGCAAGGACAGTCTATTCAATAAATGGTGCTGGGAAAACTGGATTTCCACGTGCAGAAGCATGAAGCAAGACCCCTACCTTACACCTTACACAAAAATCCACTCAACGTGGATTAAAGACCTAAATCTACGTCCTGACACCATTAAGTTATTAGAGAACATTGGAGAAACCCTTCAAGATATTGGCACAGGCAAAGAATTTCTGGAAAAGACCCGGGAGGCACAGACAGTCAAAGCCAAAATCAACTATTGGGATTGCATCAAATTGAGAAGTTTCTTTACTGCAAAAGAAACAGTCAGGAGAGTGAAGAGACAACCGACAGAATGGGAAAAAATATTTGCAAACTATGCAACAGATAAAGGGTTAATAACCAGAATCTACAAAGAGATCAAGAAACTCCACAAAAACAAAACCAACAACCCACTTAAGAGATGGGCCAAGGACTTCAATAGACATTTTTCAAAAGAGGAAATCCAAATGGCCAACAGGCACATGAAAAAATGTTCAAGGTCACTAGCAATCAGGGAAATGCAAATCAAAAGCACAATGAGGTTTCACCTCACCCCGGTTAGAATGGCTCACATACAGAAATCTACCAACAACAGATGCTGGCGAGGATGTGGGGAAAAAGGGACACTAACCCACTGTTGGTGGGAATGCAAACTGGTTAAGCCACTATGGAAATCAGTCTGGAGATTCCTCAGAAACCTGAATATAACCCTACCGTTCGACCCAGCCATCCCACTCCTTGGAATTTACCCAAAGGAGTTTAAATTGATAAAGAAAAAAGCGGTCTGCACCCTAATGTTTATTGCAGCACAATTCACAATAGCCAAGACCTGGAACCAACCTAAATGCCCATCAATGGTAGACTGGATAAAGAAATTATGGGATATGTATTCTTTAGAATACTATACCGCAGTAAGAAACAACGAAATCCAGTCATTTGCAACAAAATGGAGGAATCTGGAACACATCATGCTGAGTGAAGTAAGCCAGTCCCAAAGGGACAAATACCATATGTTCTCCCTGATCGGTGACAACTGACTGAACACCAAAAAGGAAACCTCCTGAAGTGAAATGGACACTATGAGAAATGGTGACTTGATCAGCATAGCCCTGACTGCTAATGGACAACTTAATACATTATCCCTCATAGTATTTTTTTTGTCTGTTCTACTTAATATGACTGGTTTAATTCTGTAATTATCACACAGTTATTCTTAAGTGTTGAAAATTAACTGAAATGTGATCCCTGTTAAACATAAAAGTGGGAATAAGAGAGGGAAGAGATGTATAATTTGGGGCATGCTCGGGCTGACTTGCCCCAATTGGTAGAGTTGGAAACATACTAGGGGATTCCAATTCAATCCCATCAAGGTGGCATGTGCCAATGCCATCTCACTATTCCAAGTGATCAATTTCAGTTCACAATTGATCATAATGAAAGGACTAAGAGTCAAAGGGAGCACATAAACAAGTCTAGTATCTGCTAACACTAACCGATAGAATAAATAAAGGGGAGAGTGATCCAACATGGGAAGTGAGATACTCAGCAGACTCATAGAATGGCAGATGTCCTAAATAGCACTCTGGCCTCAGAATCAGCCCTAAAGGCACTCGGATCTGGCTGAAAAGCCCATGAGAGTATTTCAGGCATGGAAAGCCAAGACACTCTGGCAAAAAGATCTCTGTGAGTGAGATCCCAGTGGAAAGAACAGGTCTTCAAAGAGGGAGGTGCCTTTCTCTGAAGGGAGGAGAGAACCTCCACTTTGACTATGACCTTGTCTAAACAAGATAAGAGTCGGAGAACTCAAGGGGCTTCCATAGCCTTGGAAACTCATGACTGGTGCATAGGGAGATTACTGATGCCATAAACAGGAGTGTCAATTTGTAAAGTCAACAACAGGAGTCACTGTGCACTTACTCCTCATGTAGGATCTCTGTCCTTAATGTGCTGTACACTGAGGCTTAATGCTATAACGAGTACTCAAACAGTATATTTCACTTTGTGTTTCTATGGGGGTGCAAACTGTTGAAATCTTTACTTAATGTACACTAAACTGATCTTCTGTTAAAAAAAAAAAAAAAGAAAAGAAAAGAAACTATCAATTCCCAACTTGACTCTCACTGGGATTAAACATGACAATAGGTCTGATCTGATTTCATCATCATTTAAAAAAAAATCATCTATTATTTTTCACTTTATGTTTCTGTGTGGGAACAAACTGTTGAAATCCTTACTTAAGGTATACTAAGCTGATCTTCTGTATACTAAGATAATCGAAAATGAATCTTGATGTGAATGGAAGGGGAGAGGGAGTGGGAAAGGGGAGGGTGGTGGGTGGGAGGGACGGTATGGGGGGGAAAGCCATTGTAACCCATGAGACGTACTTTGGAAATTTATATTCATTAAATAAAAGATAAAAAAAAAAGATTTATTTATTTATTATTTGAAAGTCAGAGTTATACAGGGAGAGGAGAGGCGGGGGGGGGGGGGCGGGTCTTCCATCCTATGGTTTACTCCCCAGTTGGCCACAATGGCTGGAGCTGTGCCGATCCGAAACCAGGAGCCAAGAGCTTCTTCCGGGTTTCCCATGTGGGTGCAGGGACCCAAGGACTTGGGCCATCATCCACTGCTTTCCCAGGCCATAGCAGAGAACTGGATCAGAAGTGAAGCAGCCAGGTCTTGACCCAACGCCCATATGGGATGCCGGCGCTTCAGGCCAGGGCGTTAACCTGCTGCACCACAGCACCAGCCCCGAGTCTAGAATTCTAATCCAGATAAAGAATACTCTTCTCTGAGACAGTTCTTCAGACTCAAAGATTGGTACATCTTCACTCAAGATGCAATGAGTGTTTCTCAAACCTGTGCTCCAAGGAACGTTGGTTGTTCTATAAAAACGTTCAGACACAGCCAGAGAGAAGGACATATACCATATACACCCTTACCCTCCTTGCTGGGGCTTGATATACACAGAAGCTAGGGCTAGAGCATGAAATGGGGCTTTCAGTTATGAGATTCAAGTAGATAAAAGAGTTCCTTGTCTTGTAAAGGAAGGGCACCAACTTGATGGTCTAGAAGATCCATCAGGTATTTGCTGCCCCTAGGTTATAAATGGTTCTGCCCCTGCCCTACTCTGCAAGGCTCCTTCAGAAATGGGACCGGATGACTGATCATGCAGGAAGCTTAGAATATGGTGACCATGTAGTGGAAGGGATGGAGGAAGTCCAAGCACAAGGGGAGGACAAAAGAGAGAGACAGAGGGAAGGTGCATTCTCTGTGACCCCAGGAAGGACCATGTGACTGAGCCCCATGACTCCTGAGGTGAGGATGGTTGAATATGGAAAGGCACACCCCACTGTCCTTTGAATAGCTAGCTACCAATAAGTAAGTAGCTGCAGTAAGTACCATGACTTTCTATCATGACAGTATTGAGTGCACATGCTTAAAAGACTTCCACCTCAGATTTAACTTAAAGTTTTTTTTTTTTTTAAAAGAATTGTTTATTTATTTCAAAGAGTTATAGAGGAAGGGAGGGAGAGAGAAAGAGAGACAGAGAGAGGGATCTTCCATCTACTAGTTCACTCTCCAGGTCATAATGGCCAGGACTGAGCCAGGCAAAAGTCAGAAGCCAGGAGCTCTTATCTGGACCTGTTATCTACAAGAATTTGTACTTAAATCTCTTACACTAAACCCACTAATTTTCACATTAAAAATAAAATAGGTATACTATTGAATTGGCCCAAGCAAGATGTATGTTTCTCCAAGATCCCTCCAAGTTATTCCTGTCATGGGCCCGGGACTCTGAAGGCCACACAAAGTTTTGATTAATCATATCTCTTTAAAGAGCTGCATGGGACCAGCATCATGGTGTAGCAGGTTAAGCCACAATCTGCAATGCCAGAATCCCATATGGGCACTGGTTCAAATCTCAGTTTCTCCATTTCTGATCCAGCTCCTACTAGTGTACCTGGGAAAGCAGTGGAGGATGGCCCAAGTCCTTGGGCCCCTGCACCCGCATGGGAGACCAAAATGAAGCTACTGGCTCTTAGTTTTGACCTGGCCCAGCCCTGGCTTTTGAGGCCATTTGGAGTGTGAACCAGCGGATGGAAGACCTCTCCCTCCTTCTTCCTGTCCACCTCCCCACCCTGTGTAACTCTGCCTTTCAAATTAATTAATTAATTTTTTTAAAGGAAAAAAAAAGCCATGAGCTTCCTCTGGATCTCCCACATGGATAGCAGGGGCCCAAACACTCAGGCCATCTTCTACCATCTTTCCCAGGCCAGTAGCAGGGAGATGGATTGGAAGTAGAGCAGCTGGGACATGAACTGGGGCCCACATGGGAGGCCTGCATCATAGGTGGAGGCTTTACCTGCCATACCACAACACCAGCCCAGATTTCATTTAAACTTGTGAAACAAAAGTTGAAAGCCCCAGTTTAACCCAACTTTCTTATTTCATAGAAAGGAAATAGAAGCCCATATGAAAAGGCTTGTCTCAAGTCACGAAGAGAACAAGTAGAAAGTCAGAATCAGAACCAGGACTTTTGGCTCCCAGTCAGTATTCCCTCCACTGCATCCTGATACCCCTCAGCTCCTAAGTTCCCATCTTTAGTACTCACAGGCCCGTTAGTGACAGGGAGCAACCCTTTGCTCCCACTGGATAACCTCACTTCCAGTTCCCTGATGGAGGCAGGGGAGTTATTTGGATTTTACAGCAGCACCACCCTGCTTGGAAAGAAACCCAACCTTCATCTTCCCATGTTACAAAGGCTCATCAGTAGCCATAAAAGCCCCAGCATGGGAGAATGTGAGCTCCTGGCTCCCCCTGGCTTCCCACTGTCCCTCACATCCCTCGCTGCCTACTCCTTTGAAATGCTTCTCTGTCTTGCCACAGTGGTTCAGCTTGCTAGCCAGCTGCCAGTCGGATCTTTCACAAGTTTGCCACATTGCAGTGACAGGACTGTGTGGAGGGCCAGATGCTTCAGCATAAATAAACACACATCTGGGACCTGGTGGGGCTCCAACTGCATATTATAGGAAAAGCTGGCTTGGAAACAGAGCCAAATGATACACAGCTGGAAACTGTTAAGTTGGGGGTGGGGTTGGGGATGAAGTAGAAGAAAAGAGAAGAAAGGGAGAGGAAAAAAAAGATCAAACTAGGGATTACTGTTGTCTGGAAGGCTCTGAATTAAAATTGCAAGAAACAGACCCATAGTTTATGTAACAGTTGAATTAAGAGCATTCCTACAAAAACGATAGTTTATAATAATTGACCTCAAAGCAGGGAGGCAGACCAGGGCTGAGCAGCTTGACTTGTCAGACTGCCTTGGGTGGATGGAGTTGGTCCCCTCCGAGCTATTTGGATCTATACATGGCTTTATGGTGAGGAGGGTGACAGAGTTCAGCCCTACACTGATGAGAACCCCAGGGCTACCTCTCTGGAATCACCCAGAATTTGGGAATTAGTGAGTTCCCAGGCTCCTGGGTAGTCCCAGCTGAGCACCCCTGCAGTGAACATACAGATTTTTCGAGAGGGGGTCTGGGAGGAGGAGGATACAGTGACATCACTCACTCCCAGCCCAGAGACCCAAGTAGATGATTCACTGAGATGAATCAGAAATGCTTGCAGAGGGAGCTGCTCACACCCACGCCCACAGCCAGCCCATGAAAGTTAGTGACATCATGAAGCAGGGGAGGGGAAGCATAAAGAAGGGGGAAATTGGGACCAAAAAAGGGAGAGAAACTTACCCTTTCCTCTTTCCCTTTATGGAAATCAAGTGCATGGATTACCTTCTTAATGAATGGCTTGATTTAATCTCCTAGATTAAAAATATCCCAAATTAGGCCATCAGGAGATGCCAGACTAGAGACTGTCCAAGCAAAGCACTGTATCACAGGACAAAGCTTTCCTATTTCTACCTAGCACCCTTTCACCACATACCTGTTTATTAGAGGTAATGTAGGTTGGATCCTAGAGAGGCTTCAAGCAAGTTAGGGCTGAACTTTTGTGGTGGTAAAATGCAGACTTGCCTTTGTTTAAATGAAACAGGTGACTTAGCAAAATGGACCTACTGCCAAAGCAACTCCCAGACCTTTTGGGTTAGATTCCAGGATGTGATCTAGATTCGGGGATTTCTACATGGGCAGGAATCCCAAAGGATGACTGACTTTCTTTGGGTCTTGGTTGAAAAAATTTTTCTATTGATTATATTTGTATTTTAGAGAATTCTCAGAATGATTGACTATAACACAAGTACTAGTACTGGGTACTAATACTTAGTTTGTAGGTTCCCAGAATTCTAGTGGCAGGGAGAAAGCAGTCAGTCTTGATAATATCCTGTTTCCTGATTCTGAAATCTTTTAGTAAAACATACAGAAGTAATATGTTAAAAGTTGGTATGATTCATTTTTAGATCTAATGAATAATTTTAAAACTCATTCATTCATTCAAGAAATATTTATTGAAGAGTTAGGCATTATGCTGGAAGCTAATGGGATATGTTGTTGAGTGAGGCACATCCCCTGCCCTCAGGGAGCATACATTCTAGCAACCACAATTTTTATAACCATCCTAACAATGAAAACACAGCTGTTCATTCTGTTTAAATTAATTTTCTGGACCATCAATCAGTTGTAGGACAAAAGAAGTCTGCTTAGCTCTACAAATACCTCATGCCTCAAAATAAAAACAGAATTATACTTTTAAAGTTTCAGTTTTGTGTTGTTTCAAGAGCACGGAAACTGCATAAAAAGATGTAAGCCAGAATTCTTTCCATAGCCTGGTAGTGAATTGGTGGTTTAAAATCTTCTACAGGAGACCCCAAACAAGAGTCACATTTTAGGGAAAACAACAGGGAAGGTTGAACATAATGGAAGACATGGTTCCTAACCCAAATTCCACACAATTCAAGAGCAGTTCTAAAATCATTTGGATGCTGCAGTGGCATTGCCATGTGGTGATAGCATACCCGTTATTTACAATGAATCCTGCCTGACTGAAGTTGGGGAGTTGGAGAGTAGGCTGGATTTCTCCTGTTTGGCCCTCTGTATTCTTCTCTACTCTTCTCTGTTCGCCTCCCCTCAGCAGTCAGTCTGTATGGATGACCTCAAAAGGATCCCTTACCTTCCAACTTCCAGTGGGAGGCCAGAGGTCAGAGTATCTATTCCAAGACTCCATCTCTGCCGTGTAATATTAGTTTTGCTAACATTAGTTTTGCTCTACCTAAGGCCTCAGCTCCCAGAAGGCACACAATCACCCTCCTAGAGGTTCCTAACCACTTACCCCATTTGTCCCTTTAGTTAGGAGGGGGTACAAGTGCTGTTTCTTCTAGAGTATCCACAGCTGGCCACACTTTCATAAATAGTGCTTTCATCCGCTTTAAGTATGCTATCTCTTTTCTGCTGGGACCACACAGATACAGGGAATTTCACATTCTCTCAAGGCTAGTACCTAAAGAGAGGCTTTGTTACTATTTTCATATTACAGTGTTTCAGACTTACTTGGTTCATATTTGCATGAAAAAGCAACACATTTCAAATGATCTCCAAGCTTATCTGCATCAGTAAAGGGTAGAAAATTGAGGATTACGAGGACTTGCCTTAAATTTCCCTCCATTACTTGAGCTGTCAGCATTTGTAACCTCAGGGGCTTTCCTTTTCTTCTTTACTTTGAGCATAAATAGCAGATGAAGGTTGTCTGGTGATGATTCTTTCTGCCTTGGCTTCATTTACTCCTTGGCAAAAGGACAGATTTTACAATCCATGCATTTGGAGAATCACCTCTCTACCTCTCCAGTCATTGGAAATCCATTCCCAGGCAACAGTAGCCTGTGAAATTTTCAGAAACAGGCAGATGACATCTCTTGTTTTCCCACTGCAGCACAGGATCTGATTTTGTTTTGCTTGATTTTATCGTTTCAGTCCCTCCTTCTGGGTCACTGACTCAGTGGTAGACAGTTTAGCTTCCATGCTAGCTCAGTGAAGCCAAAGCACAGTTTGTCCATAAGGCAAATGGGGGTGTCTGTCACCAGGAGCCAGGGCACATCTGCTGACTTATGGACACAGCACATCATTTCAATGTTTCCCACCTCCATCTGGAACACCCCTACCCCCATCCATCCACCCCTTCTTACTCATTTGTGCTATTTTCATTTGCAAGGAAATGCATTCTGGAAGCATGGTAGGAAAGGGCAGCCAACAGTTTCTGAAAATATGAATTTAAATGGAAAAGCAGGGAAGGACATGCCAGTCTTAGGTAAGCAGTATTAGCTCAGCTACCCAACATTCTATTTATTTCTGTTGTTTAGAGCTGTGTTCAAAACAAAGAAGGGAAATGTGGAAAGAGGTGGCTGATCCACGGCCTCAAATCACCGCAACCACTGGGCCTCAAGTTCATTCTGAATTTGTTAATTACATACATTTTGTCCCTCAACTTACATACAAGAGTCCCCCAACTTTGGTGACATTCAGAAAGGGTGGTGGACTTCACTAAGAATACATCAAAAGGAATGAGTCATTGTTTATAAAGAATATCTCATTGGATACACATTGTATCCATGTATTGAAACAGAATACTGTACCCTGTAAATATGTGCATTACTATGTGTCAATCAAAAAATTAGAAATATATACTTCTAAAAGAATATCCTATATTTTGGGGTTTAGATAAAGAAAAGCAAACAAAACAAAATTTCCCTCAGAAAAGTTCAATGAAATTATTAAAAACTCAAAATCAAAGAAAAAATGTAGGTCTAAGCCTATAAACAGTGTTTCTGAGAGCAGGTTTGCTTAGAAACTCTGGCAGAAACTGGAATAGTTGTCCAAATATGTTTCTGTCTTATTATTTAAACAACACCAGAGAGAGAATAAAAGACAAATAAAACCAGATGGCCTGATTAAGCAGGAGGAAGGGAAAATTTTCCTTAGGAGAAATATTGGACTTTTAAAAACAAGGTGGGTGGATATAAAGGGGCTATGAAGCCATACCCAGCTCTAACTAATCATAAAAGGAAGATTAGGGAGAAAAGTGATAAAATCTAACAGAGCCATCTGGATGACCCCACCCAATAAGGTATCCTCAGTTCAGGGACCATTGAGAGGATTCTCTTAAAGCTACAAGAAGAGCCCATAATGGGAGAAGTTAGAGAAACCACATACAGGAGCCTGCAACAGCTCTGCCAGATAATTACAAAACTTTAGACAGATTCAGCAGGGAAAGATCCAACCAAAATACTTAAAAATTATTGAGTTTCAAGGTAGAACTCTAATTGTAAGTGAAGATGAAAGTATTGCCTGTGATCTGAAAGAACATACCCAAGAAACCCATGGAATTCAGACCAAAAAAGCCACAGACCTTTCAGAAGGAAAGAAAGCAGGACAAAAATAGACCAGGTGTAGGCCTCGGGTTACATGTTGGCCTAATGGGACTGTATCTGATAGGTTGGCATGTTCCCCTCATGGAAGTGAAGATGGAAAACTCTGTTCGAACAATGGGTGCTGGGAAAATCCAAAAATCTTTGACTGCTCAGCTCTCTGCATAAGAAACCCCTGAAGTCAAAATCTAGAGAAGTAGAATAGAAAAACAAACAGACAATTGTAAAATTTCAAAGTTTTAATTTGCTCGATGGGAGAAAAATAGACTTTGAATTAGGCTTGGTGTCTGGGGCTGATGCTGTTGTAGATTTCTAAACTTGGCAAAAAAGCCAGGAACATTTCAACGTTCAGTCTCTAATGAAGGAAATGATTTTCATGTGTAAGTTCCACACCCACCCTCAATTTTGTTAAGTAGGGACATAAGTAACTTTTTATAGAAGATGTCTCCCAATTGAATTTAATTTCACAATCTGTAGATTACAGACAAGTGGCCTAGAGAGACTGATTGGCATTCTTAAAATTTCATGTTATTTATTTTATTTATTAAATGTTAGAGTTAGAGGAACACAGAGAAAACTCCTTTCCACTGGTTCAATCTTCCAAGTGACTACAACAGTCAGAACTGGACCAACCCAAAGTCAAGAGCCCAGAACTCAATCAGATTCTCCCACAGGAGTGGCAGAGACCCAATTACTTAAGTCATCACCTTCTGCTATTTCCAAGGACACACATTAGCAGGAAGCTGCAATCAGCCAGTGAAACCCAGGCAGTCTGATACAGGATGCAGGCATCCCAAGCAGCTTCTTAACGGCTCCACCAAATGCTAACCCCATGACTGGCATTTTGATAAAGGAAAAACTGAAAATTTCTCTGTTCACTCTTGTCCAGTCTCTACTATGATCTCCATGGCATTAAACATAAAGAGTTGTGGGGATATAGTTTGGCCAGGGATACCTGAACTAGAAGATAATTTGTTCATGTTCATCTAAAAGATGGTGATTTGTTCTAGAAGAAAGTAGTTGCTGATTGTTAGTGCCCTAGTAAGCCTTGATGCCTCTCCCCTTCCCTGTACTCCCCATTCTCCTGTTTCAAGCCACTTTTTCTTCTTCCCTTGGCTCCCCAAGCCTCCCCCACTGCAGCAGGCCCCCGTCCTCCCTTTCTACCTCTTTGCCAAATAGCCCTGTAGATCTGTGCTGTCCAGGATGGTAGCCACATGTGGCTACTGAGAACTTTTGAAATGCAACTCCTCTAAATTGAGATTTGTTAAGAATTAAAATGCATACTGGATTTTTGCATAAAAAAAGACTCACTAACTTGCATATTGAGTACATATGAAAATGATCATGTTTATAAATGTGGTTAAACATAATATAAAAAATTTCTCCTTTGTCTTACCTTTTAAGAATGTGCCTACTAGAAAATTTTTAATTTCATATTTTTATTTCTAATACATACTGACCTATTGGCCCATACCTAGGTATCTGACTCCACTGTTCCGTGCTCCTAGTCACTAAAGTACCCAGCCCAATCTAACTTTCCTTCTCTGTATAAGCTTAAGATTTCACTGCTTTCCATTGGAGGGTTTTTTGTTGTTTCTTGTTTGTTTTTAAAATATTTATTTGAAGGCAGAGTTAGAGAAAGATAGAGGGAGAGACAGAGAGAGAGAGAGAGAGATCACCCATCTACTGATTACTCCTCAGATGGCCACAATAGGGCTGGGCTAAGCCAAAACTAGGAGCCAGGAGCTTCTTCCAGGTCTCCCACATGGGGACAGGAGCCCAAGCAATTGGGCTGTCCTCCACTGCCTTCCCAGGCACATTAGCATGGAGATGGATCAGAAGTGGAACAGCCAGGACTCTCATTGGATTCCAGTATTACAGGCAGTGGCTTTACCCTCAACTCCACAATGCTGGCCCCTGGAGGATGAACCATCTCATAATTTTCATGGTTGACTATGCTTACTTTTGGCTCTCCCTGTGTCATTCTTGAATACTTACCATGTATAAGATTGTACAGCCAGCCAAGGGGACGTTCCAAACAAGCCTAAGACAGCCCCTGCCATCTACAGCTAATGGTATTACCATTCTAACAGAAGAATTTAAAATTCTGATGTATAAAATGTCTTCAAAAAGTTCACAAAAAGAGTAGAATTTTAAAAAAAGAAAAACTGTGGCTGGCATGGGTGGGTGTTTGGCATAGTGTTTAGGCCTGATTTTAATTTCTGCCTACCATATCAGTGTCTGGGTTCAAGTTCTGATTTTTAACTGTCCATTCCAGTTTCCCATTAATGTACATCCTGGTGATGGCTCAAGTACTTGTGTTTTTGTCACCCCTGAGAGAGATCTTTGTTGAGTTCCTGGCTCCTGACTTTGGCCTGGTCCAGCTCTGGCTGTTGTAGGCATTTGGGGAGTGAACCAATTAATGTTTTTCTCTGTTTGACTCTGCTCTTTACAAATAAACACTATGCCTGGACTTTAATTTTCTTGCACCAAATAAACTTGAATTTTATTTCCATTTTCCCACAGACTCTTTGAAGTCCTCTCATATGTTCTGCTAAAAGTATGAATCAAGGTGCTGGAATTATGTTTGCATTGCCACCATTCACACTGCCAGCATCCCATATGTGCACTGGTTTGAGTACCTGATGCTCCACTTTCAATCCAGCTCCCTGCTAATGTGCCTGGGAAATAAGCAGAAGATGGCCCAAGGCCTAGGGCCCTGTATCCCTGTGGGAGACCCAGTTGAAGCTCCTGGCTCCTGACTTCAGCCTGGCCCAGCCCCAGCAGTTGTGACCATTTGGGGAATAAACCAGCAAATGGAAGATTTCACTCTCTTGCTCTCTCCCTCTCTCTAACTCTGCCTTTCAAATAAAATAAACACATCTTTAAAAAATGAATGAATCAAACAGGAACTCTGGACACCATGGCAGAATTGTGGGAATGACTTATATTACAGGATATAGAGAGATTTTCATGGACCCTATCCATTCATATCACGTATGTCTACATACTTCAAACCCACTTCATTGTTCAGCATTGGGAGGTTTCCTGCATAGTTGGATTTTGTTATTGTTGTTATTTTTGGTCTCTGAGAAGCATTACAGAGCACCCATTTCTCTGGTATGGACAGCATTGTAAGGAAAGGAAAGTGACTTGAGCTAAGTTAGAGGAATAAAATCTCACCAATTAAACAGAGGCCCCACTCAGGGCTGAAATGTATTCTGAGAAAATGGTTATTCCCTTTCCTGTTTTAATTAAGGAAGGTAATCATATCAGTTCAAGAAGCCAAAGACAATTTCATTCATAGATTGTATACTTTGATCACATGGATTTTAGCACATATAAAAAATAGGATTTAGTTTCATTTCTCTTTCCTTTGAATTTGATTATTTTAAAAGAGGAATGTTTTCTATGAAGCATTTACTATTCGCAGTCCAAACATTATCTGCTCACTTGCTGTCTTCAAGGCTGCCTTTTGGATATAAATGTCCCTCATACATCACAGTTTAGGGCTTACAATGTCTATGTTTATCCCAAAATGTTTATTTCCTTTCTGCTTCAGCAGACACCATAGTCAATTTCTTTTCCAACCCTTTTTATCTCAATGAAAACAAGCTTTATCATTTGAAAGTATATCTTGTGCCATAAACACAGGTCAATATTAAGAGAAGAGCAGATTCACATAGATCAGAATCAGACAAAAATATGCAGGAGTGGAGAGAGATGAGATCATAATGACCACAGTAATTAATTTTCTTCCCTACTCAACCATGCCTTCCAACTAGGTATTCTCCTTTCTTCCTGCTCCAGTAAAGCCTCCTCTAAGATGCTTTCTCTGACCCCTCCACACACAACCATCCTACACCCAAACCCCAAAGACTGAAGTGCTCCATTGTCTATGACCCCTCCTGCTCTTCTTTGTACAGTCACCCTCACTCCTAACAGTGCCATCAATATGATTCTGGAAGTCAGCCCTCCTGCCTGATTGAAGGTAGGAGGTAGGGAACTGGATCTTATTCAATATAGTATTGACAGGTCCTAGCATAGCTCCTGGACTAGCAAATACTCAGCCAACACTTTTTGAACAAATGAGTTCTGCATTTAGTCAACAGTTTGTTAAGCACTTAGGGCTATGACACCTACTAAAGCCAATTCAAGAGGGAGATTCTATGGAATCTCTACTTTCATGGAGTCCTGGACCTACAAAAGGTACACACACCCAGCATAAGCATCATGACAGAGAGATGTGATTAAAGTCTATAGTGAAAGGGAAAGTGCCAAGGAGTCAAATAGGGAATCTACAGTGTGCTGGGGTAGCAGCCAAAGCATAACGTGAGATTCACTCACTTATTCATTCATTCAATAAATATCTACTGAAAGTCAGGTGCAGATCTAGAGAAGTTTACACTCTAGTGAAGTGGGTGAGGGGTAGGGTGGAGTAGACCAACAAGTTTAAACAATGCCCAAAGAGGCACATGCTAACCCAATAGAAGAAACAGACACTGGATTTTGTTAATCTACTTCTTTCTGTTGCCTGTATGATAATATGAGTCAGTTGGTCTGTTCAGCTGAGAAGAGTATAAAATCTCATTTGCAAATTTGGAATTATGCTTGCTTCCTTCACATTCCACTCCAACCCTCCTTCCTCTCTCTAGGGTCCCATTTTAGCCCACAGGAGTAAAAGGGTTTTGTGGCTACCCATTGATCACTCCATTTTCTGTCTCTAGGCTCTGTGATATTAATGAAGCAAGTCAGGACTAGATGAACTGTGACCTCTGTGGCCTCCTCAACATATTTTTGAGCATTTTACTGATCACCACTGTGCATACCAAGGTAAATAAATAATTTATAAATCCATTCATAAGTGTTTCAAGAGCTTCCTATTAGAGTCTAGAAAGTAAATTTATCATTGAAAATCCAATGGTGAGCAAAACAAGTGAAGTCTTTGTCCCCATGGAGCTTACAGTATAGTAGGAGAGACAGACATATTAGACAATTCACCACACAAATGACAACTCCCTGTCCCCCAATGAGCTCAAACAAGAAAAGCTAGATTGGTGAGGGGAACTTAAGGCCCTCAAAACCATTTGATCTACCCCTACCAAGCCAACCACAGGCATGTCTCAAAAGTCAGTAAATCTAGAACAGGCTAATTTTTAAGTTGGTAATTTTGTGTGGCCCACAAATGATGTTATAAATAATCAAATATCCTTGGCAGAAAAAAATATTCCCACCCCTGAAAGAGGGGTCTCCCTCAACTTTCTCCCCTCCTTAGAGTTATAAATCTCTCTGTACACATCATTCTTCAATAATGGTTAATTTTAATTTGTCAATTTGATTGGAGTAAGGGACACTCAGGTAGCTGGTAAAACATTGTTTTTAAATGCATCTGCATTCTTTCTTGAAGAAATTAGCATCTGAACTGGTAGACTCAGTAATGACAACCCATCTTCACCAATCTGGGTGACCATTCTTCCAGTCTGTTGAGGGCCTGACTAGAGGGGGGGGAAAGGCAAAGGAAGGGCAAATTTGCTATGGGTTCTTTAGCTAGAATGCCCTCAGACATCAATGCTCCTGATTCTCCAACCTTTATACTCAGACTGAACCTTACACCATTGCCCTCCTTCACCCTACCCCACCTCTGATTCTCAGGCCTCCAGGCTTTGACTAGATCTACACCACCACCTTTCCTGGAACCCCTGAGCCTCCACAATCATGCAAATCAATGCAAATAAATGCCTCATAATAAATATTATATGTCAATCTCAATTTTCCCTTTCTCTTTGAGGATGGGGAATAATGTTACCAGCAATTTTGAGGGGCCGGCGCTGTGGCGCAGGTTAAAGCCTAGGCCTGAAGCACCGGCATCCCATATGGGCGCCAGTTCTAGTCCCGGCTGCTCTTCTTCTGATCCAGCTCTCTGGTATGGCCTGGAAAGGCAGCAGAAGATGCCTAAGTCCTTGGGCCCCTGCATGCACGTGGGAGACCCGGAAGAAGCTCCTGGCTCCTGGTTTCGGATCAGTGAAGCTCTGGCCATTGTGGCCTTCTGGGGAGTGAACCAGCAGATGGAAGACCTTTCTCTCTCTCTGCCTCTCCTCTCTCTGTGTAACTCTGACTTTCAAATAAATAAAATAAATCTTAAAAAAAAAACAATTTTGACCGTGGATTCTTCAAATACTGTCCCTCATTCACCACTGCCTCACCAGAGTGAGTCACATGACTTTTAAGTACTCCATGCTTTTCCAGTTGTACTTTGGGACTTTATTTACATATCTGTCTCCCTATTCTAACCTCCATAAGATTAAGTACTGTTTTTTTTTTAAGAATTATTTATTTATTTGAAGTCAGAGTTACACACAGAGAGAAGGAGAGGCAAAGAGCGAGAGAGACAGGTATTCCATGTGCTGGTTCACTCCCCAGTCAGCCAAAACGGCCAGAGCTGCACCCATCCAAAGCCAGGAGCCAGGAGCTTCTTCCAGGTCTCCTATGCAGGTACAGGGGCCCAAGCACGTGGGCCGTCTTCTACTGCTTTCCCAGGGCACAGCAGAGAGCTGTATTGGACGAGGAGCAGCTGGGACTCAAACTGATGCCTATATGGGATGCCAGTACTGCAGGCACCAGCTTTACCTGCTACGCCACAGCGCCTGCCCCAAGTGCTATTTTCTTCACCTTTATTCCCTCAAAAGACTGAAGATCTGACATTTAGTAAAGTTTTAATGTATAGCAAATGCTCAATAAAATTTATTGAATGACTCAGTTACTGAATTAGTTATTTAGTAAAATGTCCAGGATACTTTCTGCATAGTCTAGAACTGTTGCATTAATGCCAATAATTCTACCCTTCCATACCCTGTTATATGGCCAGTTTGTACTATTTGCTTTATGCAGTTTCTGTTGTTGTCTTACTACTTTTGTGATAAGTTTTGTCTTACTACTTTTGTAATGGGTCTTTTACCAATTGCAGCAGCAACCAAAGGGCCACTTTCCTCATTACAGTCATTGTTTCCTGGTCCCCAAAAGGATCTTACTGAGTCGTTTTTCTCTTGATTCATGAATGCCCAACCAAGCCAACAAGCCCAGCATCATCTACAAGCTGTCTATCTTTGGGGTAGAACTTCTCTGGGTCAACTCGACCAGCAACTGCTATCTTCTTCATGGTAACCCTCAGTCTGTGCAATTGCATAAGCTCTGCAAAGTGGCTGACAGCTTCTAATCCCATGCCTTAACAAATATTTTTTGAGGGAATCAGTGCATGAATCATTTGATTGACTTGTGAGTAAACTTCAAAAACAGTCATAGCAAACAAGAGTTCTTATTTAAAAGGTATGTGCCACAGCTAAAACACCTTTTAAAGTAACCAAATTACCAGTTTTTATCAATGTTGACATTCTGTTCTCAAATTAATCATGTGCTTATGTAACTGACCTTATTAAGGGTCATTGCTACCTTCTTAAGTTATCTTTGGAAACCAAAATCAAACCCAAATACAGTTTATGATCTTACAAGTTTCAAAAACTGCCATTTTCATGGGGCCTGAATTTTCTATTGCATTCAGAAATCCAACTCAGATTCTTGTTGGAAAAAGGAGGGACATGAATCAAGTTAATAAATGAATAATAAATCAAACAGCAAAGAATTAACTTTGGCATGAAAATAAGAGGCTAAGAGTCAACTGAAGTTAATCCTTTGCTAATTTTCTTATACAGGATGGACATTAGCTGATTGGTGGGAAATTTGTTTTTGACAGTTATATGGAAGATGGTTCCATAACGAACCAAAGCACTACAGTGTAATGTCATGGCAATATCCCTTGTGACAATAAAGATTATTCCCATGGCAGAAATCATAGGATTTCACAGAACAGTGGAGACATCAAATAGAATGCTCTATTAGAAGTTAGAATCCATGAAAACAGTCATGGGACTGTGCACCAGACAGGCAGTCAGAGCACTTCTTGACACAGGTCCCCAGAGCAATGCTTGTCAGAGGATCAATGAGATAGAGATGGAAACATGGCTGTTAGGGGTGGTGACTCCTGCTGGTATAGGCAACCTCATCCTTATGAGGACGTGAGCAGGAGCAGTTTCAACAATTCAACCATTAGAAAAGGGGCTAATTTGGCTCAAAATGTAAACCAACCGATGAAACAAAGAAATAGAACTGCCAGCAAAAACATTGCCTGTCACAACAAACCTAAGGCCAACCTTGGCTCACTGCATCATAAACTCCTGGAGGGCAGCAACAGCCAGATAATTATATTGTTCATAAATAATTTTAATATTTGGGTTGACTCTGAAAGGCATGTTCATAAAATCACTGAGTGATGATGAGCTTTAGTACTTCATTTAATCCAAATTCTTTATCTAATTGAAGAAGAAACCAAGTTTTAAAGAGGGGAAGGGACTTGCCTAACCTCATGTAGCCCTCTGGGAAAGTTAGGACTGGACCCATGGACCCCTGACTCCTACGCAAGGCTCTTCTCACTTTAACACTATACCATTGCTATGATCTGAATGTTAAATACCCCCCAAAGGTACCTATAATAAAAGCTTGGTCCCCAGGGTGGTGTTATTGAAAGGGAGGGGGAACCTTAAGGAGGTGGGGCGTGGGGAGAGGCCCTTAGGTTTTGGAAGGTAATTCTCACAGGAATGTTGTTATAAAAGCCTGAGTTTGGACCCACCCACTCTTTTCCTTGCTCATCAAGTGATCTTTGATTTTTCCTCTACACGTTTTCTATCATCCACCATGGACTTCTCACCCAAGCCCAAGCCTGCACCATGCCATTTGGACTTTGAGTATCCAGAAATGTCAGATACATAAATATTTTCTATCTGTAAGTTTGCCAGTTCAGGTGTTTCATGATAGAATCAAAGCACTGACACAGGGCCAGTGCTGTGGCATAGCAGGTAAATGCCACTGCCTGCAGTGCTGGCATTACATATGGGTGCCAGTTCAAAACCCAGCTGTTCCACTTTTAATCCAGCTCCATGCTCTAATGCACCTGGGAAAGCAGCAGAGGATGATCCAAGTCCTTGGGCCCCTACTGGGAGACGCAGATGGAGCTCCAGGCTCCTGGCATCGGATTCACCCAGCTCCGGCCATTGCGACCATTTAGGGAGTGAACCAGCAAATGCAAGACACCCATCTCTCTCTCTCTCTCTCTCTCTCTCTCTCTGCCTCTGCCTATCTGTAACTCTGCCTTTCAAATAAATAAATAAATCTTAAAAAAAAAAAAAAAAAAGAAAAACACTGACAGGGCTGGTGCCACAGCTCACTAGGCTAATCCTCCGCCTGCAGCACCGGCACCCCGGGTTCTAGTCCCAGTTGGGGTACCAGTTCTGTCGCGGTTGCCCCTCTTCCAGTCCAGCTCTCTGCTGTGGCCCGGGAAGGCAGTGCAGGATGGCCCAAGTGCTTGGGCCCTGCACCCACATGGGACACCAGGAGGAAGCACCTGGCTCCTGGCTTCGGATCAGCGCAGCATGCTGGCCGTGGCGGCCATTTGGGGGGTGAACCAATGGAAGGAAGACCTTTCTCTCTCTCTCTCTCTCTCTCTCTCACTGTCTAACTCTGCCTGTCAAAAATAAATAAATAAAAACACTGACACACACAACTCTAAGGTCTCTACCACATTGCTCTGCCTAAAGTTAGTTTTCAGTAGCACTTGATGAATAAATAATATGCATCATAATTATGTATTGTCATGGACGCATTCTGGTGATGCAGAGCCTATAATTTTGGGGAAAGGCCTTCTTAAAAAAGATTACAAAGTGAGAAATATAAAATTAAACATCAAAGCCTATATTTATTTAGAACTAGAGAAGAAAGCATTAAAATTACAAATATAAGAAAACTGATGAAAAGAATCACACAATCTAGAAATATATAATATTTTTTATCAAATAATTGCCTGTCACATCCTGTAATACCTCTTTCATTACAGTTTTTGGCTTCATGCTCTTGGATGAACTCTTTCTATAGCAACAACTAAATAATCATTTCTAGAGAAAAAACAGAAAATTTTGTCTTCAAGCAAAAAATGGTTTGTATTATTAATAATTTAGAAAAGTTACTTTCTATTTCATAGCTTCTAATTGATAATATTATGTAAGTTTTCAGGGTTGTTGTCATATTTGGGAAAAAGTTTAACCTAGTTACTTTTATAATGCACTATTGGATTTCAGTGCATTTCTTGCTTAATCTTAAATACTTTAAGAATTCGTGACACACATTCACCAGAGAAAATACACTTTCAAATGGTCACTATATTGTAATGAGCTACATAATTGTATAACAAATTACTCTTATGCTACCCCAGTGATTCAGAGATGAATATACGCAGGAGTTTCATTCAGTGGAACACTTGTTTCTTCAGGCTGTTCCTTGCATGCTGTTTCATCTGGAACCACTCAACTTTATCAGGACAAGATAGATTAAACTCACAAAAACATCATCTGATTTGCATGCAGAAGACACACGATTCTACATTCTGAACAAGCTGTTAGAAGTACTGCCGCAGGTTTGTGTCATACAAAGGAATTCAGATAAATGCTGTCTTAAGAGATTCCCATCACAATAGGAAAATGTGAGAAGTATTTATAAGCATACACGCTACATTGTTGAACTAAATTTTTTTAAAGATTTTTATTTATTTATTTGAGAGGTAGAGTTACAGACGTGAGAAGGAGAGACAGAGAGAAAGGTCTTCCTTCCGTTGGTTCACCCCCCAAATGGCCGCTACGTCTGGTGCACTGCATTGATCCAAAGCCAGGAGCCAGGTGCTTCCTCCTGGTGTCCCATGTGGGTGCAGGGCCCAAGCACTCGGGCCATCCTGCACTGCCTTCCCGGGCCACAGCGGAGAGCTGGACTGGAAGAGGAGCAGCTGGGACTAGAACAGGCGCCCATACGGGATGCCAGCCACGCAGGCAGAGGAATAACCTACTGCGCCATGGCACCGGCCTCTGAAGTATATTTCTGACAGAAGAGAACTTACATTCTGACTAATAGCTAATGAGCACCTAGTTTCTCTAAGTATGATTTTACACATCTAGTGAGTCAAAGATATTTTCACAGAATAGGGTATGAATGCACTTCAAACCGTGCTTCTCCACCCTGAGCACCAAAGTACACCGTGCATCTAATACATAATGTGGTGTGGTCACTGGCCTTATACCTTCATGTCATTTCCCTGAGAGGAGGATTCTAGAAAGTCATAACACCTAGAACTCTAACAGGGCCTTAACCATCCATGCAAATGCCTGCGAACCATGTAACAATATACCACTAAACCATGGCCGGCACCGTGGCTCACTAGGCTAATCCTCCGCCTTGCAGCGCTGGCATCCTGGGTTCTAGTCCCAGTCAGGGCACTGGTTCTGTCCCGGTTGCTCCTCTTCCAGTCCAGCTCTCTGCTGTGGCCTGGGAAGGCAGTGCAGGATGGCCCAAGTGCTTGGGCCCTGTACCCGCATGGGAGATCAGGAGGAAGCACCTGGCTCCTGGCTTTGGATTGGTACAGTGTGCCAGACGTAGTGGCCACTTGGGGGGTGAACCAATGGAAGGAAGACCTTTCTCGACCTTTCTCTGTCTCTCTCTCTCTCTCTCTCTCTGTCTCTCTCTCTCTCTCTCTCTCACTGTGTAACTCTGCCTGTAAAAAAAAAGAAAGAGAAAGAAAGAAAGAAAGAAAGAAAGAAAGAAAGAAAGAAAGAAAGAACAATATACCACTAAATCAAACTAAATGACTCTCTGACTTTATGTCCCCTTAGCAAGATCCCCAACAGTTCACAGTCATGATAAAATCACCTGACCCAAGAGAAAATCAGAAAGAAGAAAGTACTCTTAATTGAGGTTAAAATACTGTTTTGAAAATTTCACAAAAACTTATAGGAAACCAAAGCTGGAGACCATCTGAAACCCTTAGAAGGGGTAGGGTAAGTGCAGGACCCTGAAGCTTTAGCTTCCTGATTCTGCACTTACTCTGCCCCTGCTGTACAGCCTCTGTATCACCCCAGTGCAAAGACAGAGAGATGATAGGAAAGCCAGGCTCAGCCCTGGCCGTTGAGGTCACCTAGAGAGTGAAGTGGATGAAAGATCTCTCTCTCTCTCTTTCCCTCTTCTCATATATATATATATATATATATATATACACACACACATATATATTTTTCAAGTGAATAAATACATCTTAAAAAATCTAGTTTCCAGGTAAAATCACAGTGTGAGAGGCAGTAGAGAAGTCCATGGCTCTTTGGGCCTTCCTTGCTCATCTATCATTAAGACATCCTCAAATAATATGATTACCGATAACAGAACACCTTGCAGGAATGAAAACACACAAGGTCACCTGAGCATCGTCTCCAAGAAGAGGTTTATTTTTTCCATCTTAGCCTCTTCTTCTGGAGTCTTCACGCCATAATAAAAACCATCTCATTCCAGGATCAGCTGGGAAAAGGAAAACTCCAGGAAGGCAGAATGAGGGAAGGAAGTCATTTAGTGTCTCAGAAACAGTAGTCTCTCTCTCTCTCTCTCTCTCTCTCTCTCTCTCTGTTGTGTGTGTGTGTGTGTGTGTGTGTGAGAGAGAGAGAGAGAGAGAGATTTTAAAAAGCCTGTAGTATAAATAAAAGTTAAAAAAGAGTAATGAGTTCAATCATGTTAAGGTTATAATTTTGTTAGTCTGTTAATTTTTTTCCTCTCAATGCAACTAGAAATTAATTCTTTGTCAGTCTTAAAAATAACAATATTTTTTTAAATAAAGATGACATTAGATTAAAAAAAAAGCCTGTAGTAATAACTGCGCAAGTCGGGGTCAGGAGGCAAGATGGCGGAATAGGAAGGGAGCATAATTCCACACCTTGGGCTCTGTCTTGTCCTGTGTGTGTGCCATCAGTGTATTGTGGGACTCCTTTGCTCATATACTACAGGCTTGAGTTTCCACATACAGGGATTCTGATGAATTTCAATTCATTTAAAACTCAGAGTTGTCTGTTTTTATTCCATACAGATACACACACACACACACACACAAAACCTACCTTTGCTTTTACCTCAATGGTCAAACCAGTTGTGCAGCTCAAAACCATTTGTTTTCCAAATACAGGGTCAGTGCTTAGCACTGAGAACAAATAGCCCATTTACTACTACAAAGCCAGATAGGGAAACCTTCTCATTAGAATGGAGCAAAAACTGGACAGGGAAGGCAAGCCTTGGGTGCAGGACCACTCTGCAGACAGACCCTTGTCATCCAGAGTACTAGGCCCAGACAAGAAAAGAGTCAGAATGCTGATCCTTGACCAAAACACAGGGAACCCGTCTGGGAACAGATTGCAGTCAGAAAGAGGCAGGCAGGCAGGCAGGCACAAGGCTGTTGACAGACATGGAGGCCAGGCCAAGCCCCAGGGTAAGTGCAGGCCCTCAAATGGGAACACAAGAAGCTCACAGTAGGGACAGAGAAAAGGCGGCATTGGAAAACTGATTCTGGAAACAAACATCTGTGAGTTTGAATCCTAGGCCTACCTCTACGTGGCTATTGAAGAAACTGATTCCTCTTCCCCCTGAGTTCTTGTCCCTTGCAGTTAGTTGTGTACACTAACTAAATGTGACTGCATTGTAGCCATTGCACCAATGTGACTCAAGGTGAGTAGAAGCAATCAGCACGGGTCCATTCGAATTTTCCACTTGGGGAAATTCTGCTACACCATTGGGTGGCAAAACCCTGAGACAGATGAGGCTTGGGCTTTGAATCACAGCTTGGAGCACCTGCTCTGGATTTTAAGTGAGCAAAAAAATACATTTATATTGTGTGAAATCGTTGAGATTTGAGGGGTTTTATCTGTTACAGTAGCTCATATTACCTTAACTAATACAATAACTTAGAAAATTACTTATCTCTCTAAATGTTATCTAAAAACAGATAAATGTTATTCAAATTCTTTTTTGTTTTTTTAGATTTTTTTTTTGACAGGCAGAGTGGACAGTGAGAGAGAGAGACACAGAGAGAAAGGTCTTCCTTTTGCCGTTGGTTCACCCTCCAATGGCCACCACAGCTGGCGCGCTGTGGCCGGTGCACCACGCTGATCCAAAGGCAGGAGCTGGGTGCTTCTCCTGGTCTCCCATGGGGTACAGGGCCCAAGCACTTGGGCCATCCTCCACTGCCTTCCCGGGCCACAACAGAGAGCTGGCCTGGAAGAGGGGCAACCGGGACAGAATCCAGCGCCCCGACCGGGACTAGAACCCGGTGAGCCGGTGCCACTAGGTGGAGGATTAGCCTAGTGAGCCGCAGCGCCGGCATATTCAAATTATTTCTTACCATTTTTACAACCTGGGATGCTCTTTTTGAGCTGTCTTCTTGTTCTATTCCTTCTTTTCACACAGCTCTGCTCTTAGATTACTGCAGCTATGATATTTCCATGGTCATTCTGCCTGAAATACCTCCCCCTTCTCTCGCTACCTGCTCTCATTTTCTTCTGAAATTACCTCCTCCTCAACTTTATTGAGATACAATTGAAGTAGAACAAAATATACATATCAAAATTGTTAATGTAATCAGTCTTCACATATGCATGGCAATTTATCTTGCTTTAATTTTCTTCTCAGCGTTTATTACCTATTTGTTTTTCTATTATCTGTCTCTGCCATCAGAATATAAGTTCTATTAGAATATAAATGCTATATTATTAGGGCTGAGAGTAATAGCATATCTATAGGATGATGTGTACAGTAAATATTTGCTAATTGGATGAATGGATAGTTGGTGGATGGTGGATGGATGATGGATGGATGGATGGTGGATGGATGATGGATGGATGGTGGGTGGATTGATGGGTGGATGGTGGATGGATGGGTGATGCAGAGAACTGAGCTTCACTATAAAAATGGCTGCACAGGCCGGCGCCACGGCTCAATAGGCTAATCCTCCGCCTGCAGTGCCGGCACACCATATTCTAGTCCCGGTCGGGGCACCGGATTCTGTTCCGGTTGCTCCTCTTCCATTCTAGCTCTCTACTGTGGCCCAAGAATGCAGTGGAGGATGGCCCAAGTCCTGTCCCCTGCACCTGCATGGGAAACCAGGAGAAGCACCTAGCTCCTGGCTTCAGATCAGTGTGGTGCGCTGGCCGCAGGGCGCGGGCCGCAGCGGCCATTGAGGGGTGAACCAACAGAAAAGGAAGACCTTTCTCTCTGTCTCTCTCTCTTACTGTCCACTCTGCCTGTCAAAAAAAAAAAAATGGCTTCACAGGAGATCTGAGATGGCTGAAGATGGAGAAGCCTCCCTGACCACAGCCACAGAAAAATATCAAGAAAACAAAGGAAGGACCACATTCCCAGGATACCAGTTGAGAGAAATTTTCAATGGAGAATGGACAGAACAGAACAGACTCTGGAGCAATAAGGTGAGAGGGCAGACACACAGCTGTTGGCTGCAAACCTCCAGTGACTCCTGCATATATGTGGCTGGGGTCTGACTAGGAACTGCCATCTTCTCAGGGCAAAGGGAGAGGTGGCTGCTGTGGTCCCAGTCACTAGCAGCTTTAACTGAGGGATAATTTCACAGTACTCATTGGCTTTGAGTCTGAGCTGGGGAGCTGGCAAGGGCCTGAGTGACTACTTTGCTCCTTGAAGGGAGTCCATATTGGTTTGCTCTCCTTCTTCCACCAAAGTGCCAGACTTAATTTGCTTAGGTGGAGCTGCAACTGATCTCTGTCCTGACTCACAGGATGGCAAGCAGCTTGTGGTGGAGACAAAGCAGCTCACAGCGCAGAGAGCAGCGCCCCCTGCACCCTGTGACTGTGAGAGTTCTGGGCGTAGGTCATGGAGCTGAGAGGATGCAGTATGTGGCTGAGTTCCTATGTCGCTGTGCAGTCTGACTGCAGAAACTCAGACTTCCCTGTGCACTTGGAATAGATCTCATCAAGGTCTCAGGGAACATACTGCAGAATGTGCCATTGCTCTGTATGGAACACATGCCTGGGTGGCTGGGAGTGCAGGTGCCATAAGCTCAATCTAGGTTATGAATCAGTTGGTTCACCTTGATACAGAGAAGGTCTGGGACTGTGGACACACTAGCCAACTCCAATATACTCTCTCCCTACAGTCTAGTCAGGAATGCTAGGCCATGTACAACTTGGGTGTCACTCTGGAACCTTGCCCCACCCACAAACAGTAGCCAGACCTCCCTGGCTGCACCCAGTACACACACTTAAAACTCCGATATAGGTGTGAGGTACCCCACCAAGCCACAGAGGTGCATTTCCAAGAATAAAGCCTTCAATCAAAAAACAAAAACCCATCCCCCAGAGGAGAAAAGTTCTTGATGCATAAAATTCATTGTAAAAGCACAAGAAACATGAACAAGGAAGGCAATATGACTCCCCAAAAAGAACACAATAATACATTAATATTAGACTGTGAAGAAGGGCAGATTGATGAAATGCCTGAAAAGGAATTCAAAAGAATGACTGCAAGGTTACTCAAAAACATAGAGAAGCAATTAAATGAAATAAGGAAATCTGTATATGACATAAATGAGAAATTCTGCAGATAGAGATATTGAAGGAAAATCAAACAGAAATATTAGAAATGAAATATTCAATAAGTGAAATTTGAAGTGCTGTAGCAGTTAAAGCCTCTGCATATAACAGTAGCATCTTGTATGGGCACCAGTTCAACAATATACTCCTATTTAACCATTTTAAAAAACAGAAATGGAGAGTGGAGAATACTGAGGACTCTTGGCCTACCATTAGTATTTTGTTCTTTTTTTAAAAAAGATTTATTTATTTATTTGAAAGGCAGAGTTACAGGGAGAGAGTGATGGAGATAAAGAGTGAGATCTTCTATCCACTGGTTCACTCCCCAAATGGCTATAACAGCCAGAGCTGGGCTGATCTAAAGCCAGGAGCCAGGAGCTTCTTCCAGTCCCTCACATGGGTGCAGGGGCCCAAGCACTTGGGCCATCTTCTGCAGCTTTCCCAGGTGCATTAACAGGGAGCTGGATTGGAAGTGGAGCAGCCAGGACTTGAACCGGTGCCCATTATGGGATGCTGGTGTGCAGGCAGCAGCTTTACCCACTATGCGACAGCACCAGCCCCTGTTATGTTCTTAATTTGGGTGTTGGTTATGAGTGTGATAACATAAAAACCTCACTCTGTACAGTTATGTTCATTTATTTGTATGTATACAATATTTTAATAAAATTCATAAAAAATTAAGAACATGGCAACACATATTGTATGGATGGCTGCATATGGGAGCCCCAATCTTCAGCTGGCTCTCTTTATGTTTTCCTATATCGGATTTCCAAAAGCAAGGAAGCCAAATAGGTTCCCTCCTGCATGCCAGTCCTAGATTGTTAAATATAACTGCATGGAGAACTGAGTTGAGAAAGATCCTAAGGATGTATCTATGTTGGTTTAGCAGAAATAAGGAGAGTGGTCTATTAAGGATGTCAACCTTGAAAAGGAAAGCAGGAAGTATGGCAAGCATAGTTGTAATATTTTCCTAGAAGCTATTGTGGGGGTCAAGCCTCCTGGTGGGGGTCAGATCATCTCAGCTGTGGGAGAAAATGAGCAATTGAGACTGAGAAAAGGCAGGACCTGACAGTAAGTTTGTTGAAATGCCGTTTGCCGCCTGTGCGGAATGCAGTTACACTACAGCTGACACATGATTAAATGCAAGTGAGATGATTAGTCTGAACGGGCTTCAGGCTTTGGGTTCCTGGCTTTTTTCCTGATGATTTTCAATGAGTAATAATAACACACTGATAACTTCCACCTAGGAAGAGAGCACAAGGGCACAAGAGGACTTTGATGCCCACCATAACCAGGCTTGTGTTCACCCTGACAGTGGCCCTGTCTTATTAAATTGATACTTATGTGAGCCCCTTTTGCACTCATATGGCAGGGGTTCCTTTCATCAGGTGGCTTGATGCAAAGAACTTGGTGCCTGATGAAACCTTTTCTGACAGTAACTAAAGGTAAACATTAAGCCTTCAATTTTTGATGCTTGCCTTGATTAATTCAGCCTTGTGAAAGCAAGCCATAAAGCTAAGGTGTCTCTGTGTAGTGTCTCTTGCAAAATTATTTTCTATTTGTCCAAGACTAAGCATCTCTTTTTCTATAAGAAAGGAGAGAGACACTTTATTCCAGGCAGATGTAAAACCTGGATTCTGCCCAATATTCTGTAAGGTCTTGGGGTTTGCATAGCTCAGACGCTTGGGACAACACAATGTTAAGTTAGATGTTTAACTTCTTGGGGCTTTCCCCCAAAGGTCACTGAGTCTCTCTGCTGCCCAAGAGTATCCCTGGTAGAAAGTCAAGAGCCCAAGTCAGCCAGTTTTAAGTTATTTGCCACTGTTTCATGTATGCAGAGGCAATGTTAAAAGATTCTGTCACTCATTACCAAAGTGACCCACACTGGTATGTGTGTGTGCGTATCCTTATCCATCTCTCTTCTCGGTTTTTTTTTAACTGTCTTTCAATGCATTTTTATTATATTTTCCATAAAATTTTGCATGGTATTAAAGTTACCACTATATATCTATTAACTTTGAGTGTTGTTTTGATTTTCATATTCCATTTTAAGGGTGTGCTGGTGTATATAAATTCATTTGTTTTGCTCATTCTCTTGTTTATTCATTTTTAAAGACTTATTTATATTTGGAAGGCAGAGTTACAGGGAGAGGGGGAGAGACAAAGAGCAAGATCTTCCATATGCTGGCTCACTTCTGCAACAGCTGAAGGCTAGGGAAGGCCAAAGCCAGGAGCCCAGAGCTCTCATCCAGGTCTCCCACATGGATTGCAGCTGCCCAGGTACTTGGGCCATCAGCTACTGCTTTCCCGTGCCCAACGGCAAGGACCTGTACCAGAAGTGGAGCAGCCAAAACTTGAACCAGGGCTCATATAGAATGCCAGTATCACAGGTGGCAGCTTAACCCACTGTATCACGCTGCCAGCCCCTTATATTGCTCATTCTTGAGCTTATTTTTGTTCAGTTTTTCTAGCCACACTGCTAACCTTGTTCATTAATCCTGATCATTCATCTGTAGATTCTTTTTATTTTCCTTATAGACAATTTCATATTCTGTTAATATTGATACTTAGGATCCTTCCTTTCCAACCTTATTTCTTCCCTTTACTAAACTAGTTAGGGCTGCTATTGAAACATGAAATAGAAGTAGAGATATAAGCACTGTAGTCTTACTTCTGATATTAAAGGGAATATCCTCACTATTTCTTCAATTCTTATGTTTTGGATATTTTTGGTAGATTTTATGAGGTTATTCAATAAAGTTTCTTCCTAAGTCTGCTAAGAATTTACATCATGAGTACAAACTGAATTTAGCAATAGGTTTTCTGTAAGTACTGAGATAAGTTTATAGTTTCCCCCTTTAATTTACTAATGTAGTGAGTCATAGTATTTGGCATTTTAATGTTAAACTAACCTTGCATCTTCAGGATAAATCCATTTTATTCATGAGATAAATTACTTTCATGCATTGCTCAGTTTGCTAAGATTTTGTGTAGATTGTTTGCATATATGTTCATAAATGACATTGGAGTATAATTCGCATTTCTTAAACTGCCTTTGTCCAGTTTTGTGTTAACACTATGCTAGACTCATATTCTAGAATAATTTTTATAAAATTGAAATTAATTACTCATTGAATGTTTAGTACTACTTAATAGTACTTCATAGACCTGAATTACTTTTCATGGGACCATTTCCTATTACTGATTAAGTATCTGTGTTGCTTGTACAACTAATCATACTTTCTGTTTTCTCTTGAATCAATGTTGGTGCATTACATTTTTCTAACATTTGTTGATTTCACCTAAATTTCTAAGTCTCCTTGCATCAAGGTGTTCAAAAGGCCTTATTTTTTCTTAATGTCTGCAGCATCAGTATCATATCTTGCACATTTCTAGTGCAATGATCATTCATGTCACCCTTCTTTAATTTTTCATTGTGCCAATTTTGTTAGCCTTTCTTTAAAAAGGGCTTTGTTTACTCCTCACTATATATTCTTTTTGCTTTTATCTTTGTTATTTCTCTCCTTCCACTTTCTTCTGGTTTATTTTCCTGCCCTTTTTATAATTTCTTAAGATATATACTTAGTTCATTAATTTTCTGCCTTAATTCTTGTCTGTTTTTTAGAATATATATTTATCCCCTCAGAGGGAACCTGGAAGTTTTGTTAAGCATTCTTTTCCTTTTAAAAAAAAGAGATTTGTTTATTTTATTTGAGTTAGAGCTACAGAGAAAGAGGAGGAGAGTCAGAGAGAGATATTCCATCTGTTCGTTCACTCCCCAGATGGCCACAATAGCCAGAGCTGAGCCAGTCTGAAGCCAGGAGCAAGGAGCTGCTTCCAGGTCTCCCTCATCAGTGCAGGGGCCCAAGCACTTGGACCATCTTTTGCTGCTTTCTCAGGTGCATTAACAGGGAGCTGGATTAAAAGTGGAGCAGCTGGCACTGTGGCTAAGTGGTAAAGCTGCCACCTGCAGTGCCAGCATCCAGCTCTCTGCCATGGCCTGGGAAAGCAGTAGAAGATGGCCCAAGTCCTTGGGCCCCTGCACCTGCATGGGAAGACCCAGAGGAAGCTCCTGGTTCCTGGCTTCAGAAGGGTGCAGCTCCGGCCATTGCTGCCATTTGGGGAGTGAACCAGCAGATGGAAGACCTCTCTCTCTCTCTCTCTCTCTCTCTCTCTTCCTCCTCCTCTCCTTTTCTCTTTCTGTAACTCTGACTTTCAAATAAATAAAAAAAAATCTTAAAAAAAAAAAAGTGGAGCAGCCAGGACTTGAACCAGTGCCCATGTGGGATGACAGTGCTACAGGCAGCAGCTTTACTTGCTATGCCACAGCGCTGACCTCAAGCATTATTTTCAACACTACTCTGTTTTAAATATGTTGTCATTCTCTTCATTATTTCTCCTTTGGCCTTGGAATTGGGAGCAATGGTTTTTAATTTCTAAATAAATTAAAAATTTGAGTCAAATTTTTCTTTCTTATTTTTAGCTTAAATAAGCTTTCATTAGAAAATATTATATGTATGATAAAAATCTCTTTGATTTTTTGAAATTTCTTTGGGGACTGATAATGTGGTTGATTTTTATAAATATTCCTTGTGTTCCTCTAAAGAATGAGCTTCTTATAACTGATGCAATTTCCATTTATGGAAATGAGTTATAACTAAATGGAACTTTTTCACTGTGTTATGCAAATTATATCTGTCCTTAGTGATTTACTTTATAGACTGCTTGTCTTATTCCTAAAGGAGACATATTAAAATCTCCTGGGTGAGTGTCATGGCACAGCAGGTTAGGCCACCATTTGGGGTGCCTGTATCCCATATCAGAGTGCTAATTGGAGTCACTGGCTACTTTGTGTTTCCAATCCAACTTCTTGCTAATGTGCCTAGGAAGCAGCAGATGATATCCCAAGTATTTGGGTTCCTGCCACCAATGTGGGAGACCTGGAAGGAGTTCTGTCTCTTGGCTTCAGCATGGCCCAGCCTTGTCTGTTGTGGCATTTGGGGAATGAACCAGAGGATGGAAAACACCTCTCTCTCTCTCTCTCCACCACCTCCCTGTCACTCAGCTTTTCAAATGAATAAATAAATCTTTATAAAATAGTCTCCCAGCATGATGGGGAATTTGTCTGTGTTTGCTTGAAATTCTGTAAATTTTCACTTTATTTTGAGGCTATATTATTCAGATTCATATAATTTTTGAATTATTGTGTCTTTCTATTAAATCTAACCATCTCAGAATGAACAGATATTCTTTCAGTAGGAATTCTTTTCCTCCTATGGTTTATTTTTATATTAATAAAGATGAACCAGTTTTCTTTTAATTAGCATTTGCCTAATGTAAACTTTTGCCTAGCTAGTGATAGAATAAACCAGATTTTATGTTCTATTCTGATCATATTTGTCTTTTAACTGGAATGTTTAGTTCATTCTCCTGTTTTATAATCACTGATCTATTTGAATTTATTTTAGTCACTTTAATTCTATCTATCATACCTCTTAACCTCTCTTTTTTTCTCCCCATCTTTTATGTGCTTCTGCATAATAGAGAATATCTTCTGTCTGATCTTCCAGCTCACTAATTCTGTTCAGCTATATCTAATGCATTTGTTAACATACAATTCATATGGAAATTTAAATTATAATATTATTCTGAGAAGTGCTAGCTTATCTGCTTCAAATTTGCATGTCTGTTTTTATAGTTTGTTTCCTGCAGCTCATATTTTCAAGCTTGTCTATTCCTTCTTTAAACAAAATAATCATAGTTACGAATATCTAGACCTTTATTTATAGGTCTGCTTCTGCGGTTTGTTTTTTCTACTACTGCATAGTATACTTGTGGGAGTCTTTTTGTTTTTGTTTTTGCTATGAGCTAATCAGTTTTCTTAGCGATTGATTTCTGGGAAATGTTTGAGGCCCAGGGTGAACATGGCCTCCTCTAGGAATAATTTACATTGGCATCTATCTTGCTTCTGGAGATCTGTCATTACAAGTCTGATTTTAAATTAAATTTTTCATTAATTTTTTTGGTCTGACAATTCCATATGAATCCAGGCTTCAAATCTGCACAGGGTCCAACTCATAGCTAAGAATTCTGGAGGACTTTTCTCCTGATGAGCATCAAGTGTTGAGACAACTCATTTTCTCTGCAATTTGGGCTGAGAGGGAGGAAGAGAACAGGTATCCCTTTATGATTTCAGCCTTTAAAGAGAGAGTCCCATTCCTAGTTCCCTGCTCCATCCACACTGGGTTTTCTCCTGGTCTCTGTTTTCTATGAGGCTATGAATTAACGAAGATTAAGTTCACCAGGATGGACAACTCTGCAGAAAACCTCATGAGCCCTCCAATGGCTCTCAATGAGTGAGACCACATCATTCTGCGTTGACAGTGACTGTTCTGTGTACCTTAGGCAGAGATTTTCTTGACATAATCTGTTTAGTACTGGACTCAGATTTGGAGGGGGCTTATTTATTTTGATCATGCAATGCTACTTAAGGGTTTCATGGTTAAATATAAAGGAGATGGTACTGGCCGGCGCCACGGCTCACTAGGCTAATCCTCCACCTGCGGCACCGGCACACTGGGTTCTAGTTCCGGTTGGGGCGCTGGATTCTGTCCCGGTTGCTCCTCTTCCAGTCCAGCTCTCTGCTGTGGCCCGGGAGTGCAGTGGAGGATGGCCCAAGTGCTTGGGCCCTGTACCCGCATGGAAGACCAGGAGGAAGCACCTGGCTCCTGGCTTTGGATCAGCGCAGCGCGCCAGCCATAGTGGCCATTTGGGGGGTGAACCAATGGAAGGAAGACCTTTCTCTCTGTAAGGAAGACCTTTCTCTCTCTCTCTCTCTCTCTCTCTCACTGTCTAACTTTGCCTGTCAACAACAAAAGAAAAGGAGATGGTACTGATATGGTGGGATGGGGGTGGGTGGAGCAAGTTGAGAGTACTGTGTGACACAGCAAATGTGCTCGGTAATTCCATAGAAGAGAAAAACTTGGACCTTAGATAGCTTCACTTTACAAATGAAAAAACAACCAGAGGTGTAATATCTTGTAACAGATCACACCAATTATAAATGGCAGCACCACAGCCAAAGATCATCTAGCTTTGCCTTCCTTCCTTTTAAACTAGTGTTTTTCAAGCTATAATATGTGGAATAATAGTTTTCTCATGAGATGTCCCTCAAAGAGTTCTCTGATCAAACAAATTTAAGGATTTCTGCCTACTAGAACTCCTTGGAGACAAACAAGGCATATACAATCCAGGGTTCACAGATACAGTGAAGTAAAGAATCCTTTGTACTATCACTTTCCAAATCATTTAGCCAAAAAAAAAAAAAAAAAAAATCTTCTGCCACAGAACACATGTTAAAACTGCACGGAGCATTTGTGTTCCCCAAAGCAATTTAGGAAATGGTCTCCTGATGAAAGCCATCGCTGCCATTTTCCAAGCAGCACAAAACTCAGTGCAGTCATTCCATCCTCCACGAAACAAAGACAGGGAGCCCTCTTGCACATACTGTTTCCTTACACTTGAAGTTGGCATGCCCAGAGGCATACATCAAAAATTTGTCTCATCATTGACTGGAACCTTGAACTCCACAAATTAAAACTTTAATTTTTTAAATATTATTTAAGTTGTACACATTTTATGTATTTCATATATACAGATTTAGGAACATAGTGCCTCCCTCCTGCCTGCACTCCAAGCAGTGGGTTAGAGAGGGCCTCCACTTCCAGCTATGCTGGCTTATCCTTTACCAGACCACCTCCCCTGCTAAGAACAATTGTAAATGCTGAATATAGTATTAGACACAGCTGCTTAAAGATAGCAATCATTAGTCAAGTCAGCCAAAAATTGCTAGGCCAGGACCCCAGGCACAAGAGAAAGGTACTTCTGTGAGCCTAAACTTCTCCTCTGCCAATTTGTAAACGAAGCAGGGGCAAGAGGCCAAGCTGAAAGTAACTTCTCAGAGCTCTTGGCATGTCACGATGGGACTGTAAAAGCTAAAGTCTATGTTTTAGGTGACAAATAAGTCAGTACCTCAAGTCTAAGATCCTGAAGAAAAGGAAACTTTGGGTAAGTGAGCTGAGTGACTTTCCTCAGTGAGTAATTTGCTGATTCCCAAATTGCACCATACACAACACAACTGCTGAGAGATAAAAAGCTAAGCAGAACTTTTAGGATACTCACATTGCCGGAACACAGCAGTAGAGGGAAGGAGTTCCTGGCTGAAGAGGTGCTGGTGAGCTCAGAGACCTTCCATTGAGACTCCACTGGGGCTACATTCTTTAGTAGATGAAAACTGGAAAAACATTAACCTTCAAAGAGACTGAAATCCAAATTGGAATTATCATAACTCCCAACTGGATCAAGATCATTCTGTTAATCCTCTTCGAAAACCAATAATGTCAACCAGAGTTTTTAAAATTTCATATATGTCTTTTGTCATGTAATAAAAAGAAAAATTAGTATACATGCAGGGGAAAGGACTCAATGACTGAAATCCAAGGGAAAATTAGGCAATAGAAACATAGGCACCAATGCTACAGGTATTAGATATGTCAGATAAACACTTTAAAATAACCACCTTTGATATTTTCAAGAAAATAGATAATAGGCCTGCGCCACAGCTCACTAGGCTAATCCTCCACCTGCAGCACTGGCACCCCGGGTTCTAGTTGCGGTTGGGGCGCCGGATTCTGTCCCGGTTGCTCCTCTTCCAGGCCCAGGAAGACAGAGGAGTTATGGCCCAAGTGCTTGGGCCCTGCACCCGCATGGGAGACCAGGAGGAAACACCTGACTCCTGGCTTCGGCTTGGCACAGTGCTCTGGCTGTAGTGGCCATTTGGGGGTGAACCAACTGAAGGAAGACCTTTCTCTCTGTCTCTCTCACTGTCTAACTCTGCCTGTCAAAAAAAAAAGAGAGAAAATAGATAATAGATAATAGAATATAAAATTTCACCACAAAAATGTAAAATGATCATTCGAGAACTTAAAAATGCAATAACTAAGAAGAACCTAATACTGAACTTAACAATAGATTAGAAACAACAAAATGAAAGATTCATAAATGAATGACACATCAGAAGAAAATGTGTAACTGAAGTACAGTAAGGAAAAAAGATAGAAAATGCCAGAGGATAAGAAACATGCGATGTGCTTAAATATTGTAATTAGCCCCCCACAAGGAGAAGATAGAGACAATAGAGAAAAGGCAATATTTGAAAAGATAATGGCTGAGATATATCTAAAACAAATTGAAGACATCAAGCCACAAATTTTTAAAGCTCAACATATTTCAAGTAGGATAAAGAAAGTCATACTTAAGCACATCATAAAAAGAACTATGGAAATCAAAATCAAAGGTGTCCCTCAAAAGTGAAACCAAGACAAAAATGTTTTCATGCAAAGAGAAAGAGAAATGGGATTGTCACCAGACTACAGTAAGGGAAGAAATAAAGGGAATTCTGGAGGCAGAGGACAATGACTGTAGGTGGAATGTGTAAATACAATAGTACAGCCACTGTGGAGCAGTACGGAGATACCTCAGAAAGCTGAATATAAACCTACCACATGACCCAGCAGAAATGAAATCAGCATGTGAAAGAGTTTCTGTACCCCATGTTTATTGCAGCTCAATTCACAATAGCTAAGACATGGAATCAACCTAAATGCCCGTCAGCTGAAGTCTGGATAAAGAAATTGTGGGATCTGTACATCATGGAATACTACACAGTGGTAAAAAATAAATAGATAAATAACAAGGAAATTCGGTCATTTGCAACAAAATGGATGAAACTGGAAAACATCATACTTAGTGAAATAAGCCAGTCCCAAATGGACTAATACAATGTTTTCTCCCTGACCTGTGATAACTAATAGAGCACCTAAAAGGCAATCTGTTGAAGTGAAATTGACACTTTGAGAGGCAATGACTTTGAACAGCCCTTGTCTCAATTGCTGAGGAACAGGTTGTTTTTTTATTTTCTTTTTTTAAGATTTATTGTACTTATTTGAAAGACAGAGTTCCAGAGAGAGGTAGAGCCAGAGAGAAAGAGGTCTGCCATCCACTGGTTCACCCCCCAAATGGCTGCAGCGGCCAGAACTGAGCTGATCTGAAGCCAGAAGCTTCTACCCAGTCTCCCATGTGGGTGCAGGGGCCCAAGGACTTGGGCCATCTTCCACTGCTTTCTCAGGCCATAGCAGAGAGCTGGATAGGAAGTAAAGCAGGTGGGACTCAAATCAGTGCCCATATGGGATGCCAGTGCTATAGGCCAGGGCTTTAACCCACTGGGCCACAGCACCAGCCCCCAGGTTTTATTTTTTTTCTCCCCATACTATTTGTTGAACTCTCTACTTAACACAGAGTTAATCATATGTGTATAAAGTTAATTGGAAATAGATATTAGTAAAAAATGAGGGGGACTAGGAGAGGGGAGAGGATGAGGGGTGGGAGAGTCGGGGGGATGGCAGGTACAGTGGGAAGAATCACCATGTTTCTAAAGTTGTAATTATGAATGTATGAAGTTTGTATTCCTTAAATAAGAGGTTTCTGGAAAAAATTAAAAAATAGAAATAAACATATGGAAAGGATAACTTTATGAATGAATCTAAATGAAAATTAGATGATAATGATGTTTGATATAGAATATATGGATAATTAAAATGTTTGACAAAAATAGCAAAGGCAGGAAGTGGCAAAAGATTAAAATAAACCAAGTTTCCTTCCATCTCTGAGATGTGCTAAAGGTATTCATTTATAGTATACTCAAATAAGTCAATTGCTTATGTTGTAGTTTATTGGGTAATCATTAACAGAATAAAATAATAATTAAAAACTTTGGTTAGGCCATAGATAAATAAAAAAGAAGAAGAAGAACATATAGACAGGTAGAAAACAAACAGTAATATAAAAAAGACAAAAAATATAAATATATCAATTACACTAATTGTAATATATGAAATATTTTAGAAGTAAAACTTGTTAGACATATTGTCAATAACCAATTACATGCTGATGACATTAAATAGAGTTGAAAGTAAAAGTATACCATGGAAGTAATAAATAAATAAATAAATAAACAAGCATGAAATAAAAGCAGATGTTGCTTTATTAATGCTAGGTAATGTAAGTTAGGGCAATGAAATTACCAAAAATAGAGACCTTTTACAACTATAAAAAGTGCCAACCCATGAAAAAGACATAACAGTCCCAAATTTGTATGCCCTTGATAGCATAGCTCAAAACATTTAAACTTTAAAACCTAGGGGAGAGACAGAAAAGTTCACAACACAGTGGATGCTTTAATACAATTCTTATGGTAACTGACTGAACAATAATAATGAATTAGTAAATATAAGAGACACTGCAACAACACAGTTACTAATTTGATCCAAAAGGCACATATAGAATATGTCACCCAACATCTGAAAAGTATACTTGTTTTTAAAATATATATAAAGCATTTACTTAAATTGACCATAAGAAGGACTACAAAGAAAGTATCAATACATTTTAAGAATTAAAATTATATAAAGTGTGTTCCCTGACCACAATATAAGCAAGCTATAAGTCAATAATAAAAATACAATTAAACTATCTCTATATATTTATAATTGACCCATAGGGTCAAGGAGAAATTAAAATGGACATCAGAAAAAATATTTTTAGCTGATTAATAATAGAATTATATCAAATCTCACAAGATGCAGCTGTACCTGCAGAGAAATCTATAGTTTGAAATTCATTTATTTGAAAAGAATAAAGCTTGAAATGTAATGATCTGAAGATCCAACTCAAGAACATTTTAAAAGTCATAAAGATAAAAAATTAATGAAATAGAAAATAAGTATGCAATAGAGAAAATTTACAGGGACAAAAGTTGATCTTTTGAATACAACTTTATGAACTCCATAAAGCAAGATTTTAGAGCAATATTGAAGAAAACATAAAAAAGAAATATAAATTACCACTAACAGGAATGGAAACAAAAACAGCACTACAGAGCTTATAGACATGTAAAAGGCAGAAGGAATGTATTATGAACAACTTTATGGCAATGCAACTGAAAATTTAGATGAATGAAGCCCTTAAATAATTTTAATGCAGGGGCTGGCACTGTGGGCGCTGGTTTGAGTCCTAGCGGCTCTACTTCTGATCCAGCTCTCTGCTATGGCCTGGGAAAGCAGTGGAAGATGGCCCAAGTGTTTGGGCCCCTGTACCCACATGGGAGACCCGGAAGAAGCTCCTGGTTCCTGACTTCGGATTGGTGCAGCTCCAGCCATTGTGGCCATCTGGGGAGTGAACCAGCAGAGGGAAGACCTCTCTCTCTCCTTTCCCTTTCTCTTTGAGTAACTCTTTCAAATAAATAAATAAATCTTTAAAAAATTTTAACTCACCAAACTGACCCCCTCAAAAAAGACATAAAAATACAACAATGAACAGCCTTCTATTTAGTTAAGAAATCAAGTGATAAAACAATTTTTAAATTCCCATTTAAGAAGTGGGCCAGTTGTTTGGTGCCACAATGAGATTCTTGGGGTGTCTGTATCTGATATTGGAGTGCCTGGTTGAAGTTCTGGCCACTCTGCTTCTGATCCACCTGCCTGCTAATGCACTTCCTGAGTCAGCAGGTGTGGCTCCAGTACAAGAGTCCCTGCCACCCACATGAGAGACCACAATGGAGTTCTAGGCTGCTGCCTTCTGCCTGGTACAGCCCTGGTTGTTGGAGCCATTTGGAGGGTCAACCAGCAGTAGAAAGATCTCTCTCTGCCTCTCTGCCTTTCATTTATATAATAAGTAAATTAAAAATATAACAAAATTTTTAAATGAAGGATAGAACAAATTTTTCTAAATATTTTTTAAAGATCTGTTTATTTATTTTTTATTTTTATTTTTGACAGGCAGAGTTAGACAGTGAGAGAGAGAGAAACAGAGAGAAAGGTCTTCCTTCCGTTGGTTCACCCCACAAATGGCCGCTACGGCCAGCGTGCTGCGCTGATCCGAAGCCAAGATCCTCTTGGTCTCCCACGTGGGTGCAGGGCCCAACTACTTTGGCCATCCTCCACTGCCTTCCCGGGCCACAGCAGAGAGCTGGACTGGAAGAGGAGCAACCAGGACAGAACCAGCGCCCCAACCAGGACTAGAACCCAGGGTGCCAGCGCCATCCTCCACTGCTTTCCCAGGCCATTAGCAGGGAGCTATGTTGGAAGTAGAGCAGCCAGGACACAAACTGGCACCTATATGTGATGTCAGCATCAAAGGCTTAACCTACTACACTACAACACTTGCCCATCTAAACATTTTCAAAATAACAATTATTTTTTACATACTCTTCCAGATAATAATTTAAAAACTGTGTGTGTGTGTGTGTGTGTTATGAGGCCAAGATAACCTTAATACCAAATCTAACAGAGAACAATAAGACACAAAATCACTCTATGATATAATCATAAATATTAGCCAATCCAGTCTAGCATAGGTAAAATACATCATACAACATGATTATGTTTGAATGATTTCAGGAATGAAAGGTTGATTTAACATTTCAAATCAGTCTTCATAATTCACCACGCTAACAGAATAAAGAAGAAAGTTATATGTTACTCGCAATGGAAAACAGATAAAACATTTAATACAAATCAATATCCATTCATTATAAAAACTCAACAACTAGGCACAGAAGTAAATTTCCTTGTAAAGAGGACTTCTCTAGTAACAGTATATACAGGAAGCACCATTGTTGTTTAACGTTGTTAAGCTATTTGATTATTGGAAATTTCAAACCCACCCTTCTTCACTGCATGATGGAGGACAGGGACCCTGCAAACCCCATTTCACTTTGGCAGCTGGTCCTGGGTTAAGCTGCACTAATAGGGGGCACGAGAGAGAGGCTGCAAGGCTACAGAAGAAATACGGAGCCTTCTCCCTCGTTTTCTTCAGTTCCTGTTTGTATCCACACATCCGAAGTTCATCCTGGCGGTGACAGTTGTTGCCAATGGCATCTGTTGATTCCAGTTTGCAATTTTTCCCTGCTGTGGAATTACCCCTTCAGAAATACTAAGACCAGCCCTGGAGTTGCCCCCTCCTCAGAGGACTGTACCAGGTTCCAAGGGGACCCTCCTCAAGGTCCCCAGGCACCAGCACCAGTCAGGTAATGACCTGTGCCCAGGAGTTCTGACCTAAGTCCATGAAGACTTTCACCTAAGCCATTCAGTTTGTTTGTCTCTTTGTTTATTTGAAAGTCAGAATTACACAGAGAGAGGAGAGGCAGAGAGAGAGAGAGAGAGGTCTTCCATCTGCTGGTTCACCACAATGGCCAGAGCTGTGCCGATCCGAAGCCAGGAGCCAGGAGCTTCTTCTGGGTCCCCCACATTGGTGCAGGGGCCCAAGGACCCGGGCCATCTTCTACTGCTTTCCCAGGCCATAGCAGAGAGCTGGATCAGAAGTGGAGCAGCTGGGACTCGAACTGGTGCCCATATGGGATGCCGACACTTCAGGCCAGGGCGTTAACCTGCTGTGCCACAGCGCTGGCACAGCTATTCGGTTTTATTAGTATCAACCTCTTCCCTTTGCTTTCCCAGCTCCAAAATAGTGGTTTCACCTCTGGGATCTCTAGAATCTCCTCTTTACCTTTCTTCTTCTCCAACAAGTAGTTAGTTAACAATTCTTCAAATCAAATCCTATCTCAGAATACCTAGTGTGGTTTCTGTGTCCTAATTGAAACTGGAGCCAGCATTGTGGCAGGTTAAGCCTCTGCCTGTGGTGCTGGCATCTCCTATGTAGGCACTGGTTCAAGTCCCAGATTTTCCAATTCCAGTCCAGCTCCCTGTACTGTGCCTGGGAAAGCAGCGGAAGTTGGCCCAAGTTCTTGGGCCCCTAGACCCATGTAGGAGGCCCAGAAGAAGCTCCTGCCTCCTGGCTTCAGCCTGGCCCAGCCCCAACCATTGTGGCCATTTGGGGAGTGAACCAGTGGTTGGAAGACATTCTCTCTCTCTCTCTCTCTCTCTCTCTCCTCCTCCTCCTCCTTTCTCTGTAACTCTTCCTTTCAATGAATAAAAAATAAATCTTTTTCAAAAAAGACTACCACAGATGATCCTTCTATAAAATATACTGGAGGTCCCAGTCAGTATGGTGAGACCAGACAAAGAATTAAATAGTAAAAAGATTAGAAAATATAGACAGTTCTTCCTATAAAATGATTATATAGAAAATGCAAAAGGATGCATGTTTGAATTATTAAAATAAATAAGTGGATTTAGCAAGATTGGTAGATAAACATATCCCAATCAATATGAAAACTAAATTCTATTTCTAATTTCCAGCCACAAATAAGGAGAAAATGAAAAATTTTAAAAGATTACATAGTAGTATCGAAATCACACAATATCTGTAAATTTGAGGAAAAGTGCACAAAGAATTCTTGACAAATTTTCAAAAGACTTAGGCAAACAAAATAATCACATTCACCAGGCAGGATTACTCTTTTTACTACTCTGAGACAAAAATAAACTTCTTTCATGCTAAACCAATGAAATCTAGGGATTTA
The DNA here is from genome assembly GCF_051225735.1 of Oryctolagus cuniculus. Classification (NCBI taxonomy): domain Eukaryota; kingdom Metazoa; phylum Chordata; class Mammalia; order Lagomorpha; family Leporidae; genus Oryctolagus; species Oryctolagus cuniculus. The sequence continues at coordinate 123,589,720 of NC_142872.1, forward strand.
TTTGTGAGATATGTTAGTGAAATATATATATATAACATATATACACATATATATAAAATAACAAATGTTTAGGCTGAAAATGCAAGTCAATGTAACCTTATTTTCTTTTTTTAAATATTTATTTATTTATTTATTTATTTATTTTAAAGTCAGAGTTACACAGAGAGAGGAGAGGCAGAGAGAGAGAGGTTTTCCATAGCTGGTTCACTTCCCAGATGGCCACAATGGCTGGAGCTGCACCAAACCGAAGCCAGGATCCAGGAGCTTCTTCCGGGTCTCCCACATGGGTGCAGGGGCCCAAGGACTTGAGCCATCTTCTACTGCTTTCCCAGGCCATAGCAGAGAGCTGGATCAGAAAAGGAACAGCAGAGACTCAAATCAGTGGCCATATGGGATGCCGGCACTTCAGGCCAGGGTGTTAACCCACTGTGCCACACTGTAACCTTATTTTTTCAGAGATCAATTAACTGTCTATCCCTTAAATTGTGGTTTTTATTAGGTTTTTTAAAAAGGTTTTAATTAAAAATCAGTCTCCCTTTCTCCAGCTTTCACCATATTCCTTTCATCAGGCTGAGAATCTTCCCTCAAGGAGAGGTTGAGCCAGAGTGGTCCCAAGGCCATTCTCCTGTCCAAGGGAGGAAACCAACGGAAGAATACCTCTTTCACCATCTGCTTTCCTTCACTTCCAGAACCGTCCTATTAAAGGGCACAGAATCAGAGATTTGCCTCCCTGGCCCACTGGTGCTCTTAGAATTTCTGCTCTAATCTGCAGCACCAACAGTCGATCCTGTGATCCTCCACCTTGCCCAGCTAGTGAGTGACCCAAAGCCGGCTGACTATTGGTTCATCAGAGACAACTAAGAGTCTCCCTTCTAAGGCTCGAAGGTCATTCAGATCCCTTTTAAGTCACATCCATGCCAATAAGAAAACAAGAACCGAGGAAACCAGTCTACAAAGAGAAGCTGAGAGAAGCTGGCATTGTGGTGTAGCAGGTAAAGCTGTGCCTGCACCACCAGCATCCCATAAGGGCACCAACTGAGTCCCAGCTGCTCCACCTCTGATCCAACTCCCTGCTAACGTGCCTGGGAAAAGCTGCAGAAGATGGCTCAAGTCCTTGGGCCCCTGCACCCATGCGGGAGACCTGGAGGAAGTTCCTGGCTTTGGTCTGGCCCAGCCCTGATCTCTGTGTGTGTGTGTGTGTGTGTGTCCCCCATAACTCTGTTTTTTAAGTAAATATTTTAAGAGAGAGAGAGACTAGAGAGCAATGCACGTGTCTGGAGGGAGGCAGGAGCCTCTGCATCTGAAAGGAAAAAAGCAAAGGGAAACCACCTCACCACTCCTGCTCCTTTAGAGGTCTTGCTATCCTTCCTGAAAATGAGTTCAATGAGCCTTCCCCATGGGCTTCCAATAAGCCCCCTACACTTGAGCTAATTTGAGTTGGCTTCTGTTGTTTGTAACCAAATAGACCCTGATTGAGGCAGAGTGTGTTATGACAGTATTTCGCCAGAAATCTGAAAAAGAGTTGAATCCTGTCGTCTTGTGGTTATCCTCTGTTGAAGTACAATTCTCAAAATATTAAGAATCTAATTTTCATATAGATAGATAAGTAAGCACATGTCAACATTTTATTCAGCTCATTAATGAGGGAAGCAGCAGGATGACAAAATGGTACAAAAGAGAATATGAAAAAACAGGATGCCTATCATCAATGAGGAGGAACAGAATGAAGAAGTAATATTGCAAATCCAGATGCAAGGCTGGTTAATGTCCAAGAGCCCAGCAAAGCCATAATATTTGGACAGAAAATTAAAAATCATCACTGTCTTATTAGTATAGTAAAAGGTCTGAGCCCAACCAATGGTACAAGCTATGTTGCATCCCCTTAGAGAGTGAGAGGACCCTCGGGCATGCCCTTTATATCAAAACTCCTCCTCAAACTGTTCGAAAATGCAGATTCCAAGGCCCTGGCCCCAGAAATTCTGATCTTGGGCAAGGCCTGAGAATTTGTATTTTAGCAAGCTCCCAGGTGACCTTGTCAGCCAGCAAACCACACTTTCAGTAACATGACCTCAGATGACATTGAAAGGTCATGAAGTAATCCTTTTGCTTTATTTCCAAGTTCTGAATAATTTTTCTGAATTCTCCACTCAAGGTCCCCAAGGAAGAGCAAAGCCTCCAGATGAGGGAAAGCAAACTAAGGCTAAACAGTGCTTTACTTTTGGCTGAAGATTTGAGTTCAAAAATTTTGAGTGAGGAGCTTAAGCTCAATAACGCTAGGTCACATGGAGGAATCTTTTCTTCCTATGCCAGGTAGGACTGAACCAAAGCAAGCCCTTGGCCATTTTTTTCCCAATTGTTCTTTGAGTCTCTAATCTTGCTAAAGGCAATACAGGGGAAAGCTGATGGCAGTCACAGCAGTCCGGGATGGAGGGGAAGAAAGTAGAAAGGAAGAGAGAAATTCCTTCCAAAATCAGGAGGCAACCTGGTCCAGGCTGCCCTTTCACCAGACCTCAGGCTGAAGTAGAGAAGAGACCTTCCAGTGGGAGAGCAGAGAGATCCGGCCTTCCCACAGCAGCAGTCTCACTCTTCAGACTACTCTGGCTCCAAATTACAGGACACCCAGTTAAGCTGAATTTCAAATAAACAATGATTTTTTAAGTGTGTGTGTCTCAAGTATTGCATGGGACTTACTTACACTAAAAAAAAATTATACATTGTTTATCTGATATTCAAATGTAACTGGGCATCCTGTATTTTTATTTGCTAAATCTATCAACCCTAGCAAGGGACTCTCAAAAGGGCCACACCATATGCTCCAGCCCCGTGGCATAGGATACAAACTCAGATACTCATGAGTGCCAGAAGGATGCTATAATTGAAGCAATTACATTGCCGCAATCAGAGCTTGAGTGCTACTCGGAAGGGGGCAGCCACCATACAGTTCTAACCGATTGCCAGCAACAGCATTGCAAGCCAGAGTTACTAGGTCTGATTTTTCAAGAAATGCCAGAAATCGAGAGTTTTACGTAAAATCTTCCAGTATTTGACTGTTGAGAATTCAATTTTTTAAAACACTAAACTAGAGCAAGACTCTCAGCCTCCTATGGAGTTGACCCAATCTGTGTTCTCCAGCCTCACCAAAGCAGGTCTATATTCCTCCCTGGGTAAAGATCTCAAACAAGACCTTGTAGAGGAGATGAAAAGTGGAGGCCAGTTTGTCCAAATTTCCCAAGAGAATAACCTTACACCTCTTCTCCCAGATGCTAAATTCTCCAGGTTTTCATTCTTGCCTGGATTAATCAAAAAAAAAAAAAAAAAAGTTTTGATAGACATTGTGGTGGGCTGTTCGCCTAGACTTTCCCAGTGGATTTCAACCCCGGCATGAGGGTTTCAGCCACATTTATCTCATCTCTCTCATTTCAACAAAGGGTTCTTGAAGTCAAATAATGGACTTAAATCTATTTAATTTCCTAAGATGGTGCTTTGCTGCACAGCCGGCCGGCGATGTGTTCTTCTACCTTCTCTGTAGCTCACACTGGCTGATGCTCTTTCTCCTGCATTTATTAAAGCATCTTTACTTCACTGTCTTATTTAAAAGATAGCTTCTATTGGTATGGAATTACAGATTGATATGTTTTGTTTTCTTTAGTACTTTATGACGTAAATTGCACAACTGTAAATTTCCCTCAAATATTTAATTCTTTATGTTTCTGCCAATAAATTTCCTCTCATCTTTATCTTGATACATCTTTCTTCTGTGACTGATTTTAATACTGCTTTTTTTTTTTTTTTTTTTGACAGGCAGAGTTAGACAGTGAGAGAGAGGACAGAGAGAGAAAGGTCTTCCTTCCATTGGTTCACCCCACAAATGGCCACTACAGCCTGAGCTGCGCCAATCCGAAGCCAGGAGCCAGGTACTTCCTCCTGGTCTCCCATGCAGATGCAGGGCCCAAGCACTTGGGCCATCCTCCACTGCACTCCCGGGCCACAGCAGAGAGCTGGACTGGAAGAGGAGCAATCAGAACAGAATCTGGTGCACCAACCGGGACTAGAACCCCAGGGTGCTGGCACCACAAGCAGAGGATTAGCCTAGTGAGCTGCGGTGCCAGCCAATACTGCCTTCTTATCACAAATTTTAAGTAACTTGACAATGACATCCTTTGGTGGAACTTCCTTCGAGTTTCATGTGCTTGAGGCTTGTTGAGCTTCTTGGATCCTTGGATTTAGAGTTCTCAACAAATTCAGAAATTTTTCAGCTATTACTTCTCTTTTTTTTTTTTTTTTTTTTTTGACAGGCAGAGTGGACAGTGAGAGAGAGAGAAACAGAGAGAAAGGTCTTCCTTTGCCGTTGGTTCACCCTCCAATGGCTGCTGCGGCCGGCACGCTGCAGCCGGCGCACCGAGCTGATCCAATGGCAGGAGCCAGGTACTGATCCTGGTCTCCCATGGGGTGCAGGGCCCAAGCACTTGGGCCATCCTCCACTGCACTCCCTGGCCACAGCAGAGAGCTGGCCTGGAAGAGGAGCAACCGGGACAGAATCCGGCGCCCCGACCAGGACTAGAACCCGGTGTGCTGGCGCCACAAGGCGGAGGATTAGCCTAGTGAGCCGCGGCGCCAGCCTCAGCTATTATTTCTTAAATATTCTTTCTGTATCTCTGCCCCTCCTTCAGAAACTGCGGTTACACACGTATTAGAGCATTAAACATTGACTCTTGCTTTTTTAATTCTTTTTTTTTGTTATGTTTTATTTTAGATATTGCCCACTGCTGTATCTTCAAGCTCAGTAATGTTTTATTCTAATCATTTATTAATCTCATTCAGAGTGTTTCTCATCTTAGATTTCATTTTCATCTGACATGGGCAATGCACTCCTGCATTTTCCACTGCTTTGAGCTTCATGCAGCGTCAGAAAGATGCAAAACAAGCTAGAAAATCAAAGTGCACATACAAAAGTGACCAAGAAGTTTCTTTCGAAGTCTTGAATCATATGATTTGAGTCAGCTCAATGGATACTACAGAAGTTGGAGGGGAGGGAAGTAAGGGACCAATATTGCACCTGCTATTTGGAGGACTCTCCTGGGAGGTTGAAGAACCTCCAGAATAAGATCTGCTCTCATTATCTGTGCTTCCTTTGTGAGAGGATGGGAAAGAATCAGAATTCAGAGTAAAGAAGAACAAGGAACCCTTCATAATCCATCTTCTTGCTTTCAGATTGTGAGATCGGGTGGATCTGGATATGAATTCCCAACTCTGCCTCTCTTGAGTCACTCTGGCAAGTTACTTCAAATCTGTAAGCCTTGGGTCTTCACCTGCAAAATGAGGATAGTACTGCTGGTCTCATGAGACTGTCAAAAGGAATAAATTGCATCATATTGGACAATGAATGTAAAGCAATGAGCATAGAATTTATTGTTATGGCATCATTCTCGTATCTGCTGCTGTCATTACCAGGACTATGATTGAAGATGAAAATATCAATAAACTAACTGACATGAAAATAATGGGTAACTCTGGGAATTGGAATTACAGGTGACTTTTTATCTCTATCTGAAATGAACATTTATTTATTTTCCCAATTAGAGAAAAAATAGATAGTACTTTTCAAAGTTGATCTGTAGGGGCTGGCACTGTGGCACAGCAGATTAACGCCCTGGCCTGAAGTGTCGGCATCCCATACGGCCACTGGTTCTAGTCCCAGCTGCTCTACTTCTGATCCAGCTCTCTACTATGGCCTGGGAAGGCAGTAGAAGATGGCCCAAGTCCTTGGGTCCCTGCACCCATGTGGGAGACCCGGAAGACGCTCCTGGCTCCTGGCTTCTGATGGGCACAGCTCTGGCTGTTGTGGCCAACTGGGGAGTGAACCATCAGTTGGAAAGACCTCTCCTCTCTCTGTGTAACTCTCACTTTCAAATAAAAAAATAACTCTTTACAAAAATATAATCTTTTAAAAAAAAAATAAGTTGATCAGTGTCCTTTTGGGATTCTCTGCAGCTCACACTGGTTGATGATTGCTTTCTGCTGCATTCCAGGTTGGGCCACAGATTTTCTGGATGCCAGACAGATACAAGGGCTCCAGACTGCATGATCACTACCAAGTACAGAACACTTAACCTCAATGATGGCTGGCAGTAGTGTGAGCTGAGATACCTAGGACATAAGATGTAAGGAGGTGCCAGCTTGACACACACAATCCTGAGAATGAGTGCCTCCTTACATCTTGTACCTTATGCAACTCCTTCCCGTCATTTTGGAGCTAGCACTGATACTAACCAGGACCGTGTCCAGAGAGACAGCCAGGACCCAAGCTTCTCCCCACCCTAACCCTTTCCAGCCCCAAAGACGGTTTATCAGACAGATCCTCATGACAAAGGTACTGCCTAGACACCCAAAGAAAAAGCAACCAAGCAAAATCCTGAAACTGAACTCTGGAGGGAATATGGCAGCTTTGGGCTCTGGCTCAAGGAATACAGTGTTGTCACATCGTGTCTAGCTCCTGGTGTTATGGTACTGTACCTCTGGCACAGTCAGCCTGTTCCCCAGATTTCAGTCTGTGCCTTTTCTCTGCCCATGTGGGTATGCGTGGGAAACCAAACCAAACAGCTCTCCTTGCCAGAAGCTGAGCTCATGGACAGTTATTTGAGAAGGTTCTGGGCTCCACCAGTGTTGATCTCCTCTTCTTGTATGAATTCAGGAGTCCTCTCTCTTAAAATGACACAAATATCTGTGGCAGTGTTATTTCCTTCAGAGCATCATGGGCCAACTCCCGACCAGCCACAGCCTTTCTCTCCCTGCCAGGAAATGGCGCCCCTTCAGGAACCCACAGGCCCCAGAGAAGTACTGCTGGCTTTTCTTCTCGGTTTGGGTAGGTCAGTATAATGTTTGGTGTTGAAAGTGGTGCATGATTAATTTCTGCTAATGATTTTCTGCCTTGCCTCCTCGACTCCTTTCAGTCATTCCAACCAAACTTCAGCATAAAATGATTCAGTGCTTCATTTGTCTGCCTGAGGAATTCACTGTCTGATTTATCCATTTGAAGCCTCCCTTTGTCCCTAGCTCCAGTTTCCTTCTCTTCTTTGACATTTGGTGTTTCTGATTCTTCTTTTCCAGTACTGCCGTCCAACATGGAGTCAAAAAATGCAAGCAACAACAAACAGAAAGTCTGATTCTTCTGTTGTTGGCATCACTTATCAATCCCTGTCAATAACTAGCAATTTAATAGGTGTACCTTTTAATAAAGATCATCTTTACCAATTCTGCCTTCACAGCTAGATTCTCTGAATGGCCCTTGATAAATACATGCAAGATCCTATCATTCCTCTGGTCCTATCTTCTAGACTTACTCTCTTTACAATGGAATAGATGGAATAGAAAACACTCAGGTAGAGCCAGCATTGTGGGATAATGGCTTAAGCCTCCACCTGCAGCACTGGCATCCCTTATGGGCACTGGTTCAAGTCCCAGCTACTCCATTTCCATTACAGCTCTCTGCTAACGCACCTGGGAAAATCAGCAGGTGATGGCCCAAGTGTTGGGCTCCTGTCACCCGTATGGGAGACCCAGATGAAGCTCCTGGCTACAAACTGGCCAAGCCCCAGCTGTTGCAGCCATTTGAGGAGTGAACCAATGGATAGAAGTGCTCTCTCTCTCTCTCTCCCTCTTTCCCTCTCCCTCTTTCTCTGTAACCGTGCCTTTCAAATAAATAAATAAATCTTTAAAAAACACTCGGGTTTCAGAAAGCGGACTCAACCGTGTCCTGAGCTTCTCAAGTCAGAGCCACTGCAGAATGCACACTGTTAGCCTGGGGTCACTATGGTTATGAAGCAACCTAACAGTCCTGCCCTCCTTTCCTCTAGCAAGGACCGTGTTTTGATAGCCAGAATTATGGTCTGAAAAGTGAGTTTCTTTCTTTCATAGTAGACCCCCAGGTACATGTGGCTGAGCTAACTAAGAATAGAGAATCTCCATTGATGGAATGTATACAAGAGAATTACCAACATCCAACATACACTATTCTGACTCTTGGGTGAGTCTGAGTTAAAGTCCTTTTTCCCACTTGAATATGTCTGTCCTTACAGCAAAAGGAAATTGGTGAGCAGTGGGGAATCTGAGAGTACCCAAAGCCTCCAATGCTGACCTTCTGCCCACCATGCAAGAGAGGTGGCTGGTGACACAGATGTTTAAAGCATAGCCTGAGTTGGTACCTGGCCACAGACTATCAGTGTTACTGTGAAATGATCATCTGATTGGTAATTTAAAATTGGCATGCATTTGGTTTCATTAAATCCAAATCAAGATGAGCAGTTTCTAAATTGCTTTCCACCAGTAAACAAACTCAGTGTCTCTTGGGGGGGAAATGAAGAGGATGTTTGTGGATGAAGAGTTGTCCCTGCACAGGAAACTATAAACAAGCCAGGCTTATGTGACCCTGAATGAGGGTTATAATAAATGGTTTGGAGCCATGACTAAATAGAGTCCCCGGATATTAGCTCCTGCCTGAGGCAGCTGAATAAAGTGAGATTTTTACCTCATCCCTGTAATTCTAGCCCATTAAAAAAGTTGACTCATTTTGCTCCCTGTATCCTTTGCTCCTGAGTTCTGGTTATTTAGACTACTCTAGATGATTCAACATGAATTACTCTACAGGTTTATTCCAAAAGCCTTTATTAAACACCTGTTTCATGCATAGCACTGGTTTGGCCCAGGAGAAGTACAAAGGTGGAAAACCACTATCAATAATATTAGGTTCATAACGGAAATATCCAAGTGGATAACACAAAATCATGAAAGAAGGGCATGATTGTTATAAAAGAGATACAAGAAAGAACAAAGTAAGCATAGAGCTCTGAGTTGATAGTGTGTAGTTAAGGTTAATTGTCTGATAGAGGCTCTATGATTTTCCAAGGCAGAGTAATAGTACACCATGATTTCCATCTCTTAGTCATGGTGCATGGTGCCTTGGTTTATGGTGAGCCGATATCCCCTCGTTAAACTCCATTTGGAAAATGCTGGGAAAACACTTCCATGGTACAGAGGACGATGTGTTTGAAAAGGGAGGTAGGGTGTGATGGAAAGACACTTTGAAATTTCCCAATATGAGGACACTGGCCTGGCCTTCTTTGTTGCATTTGGGTTTCTCTGAGGCAGAAGTGCTTGTCTGGTCAGAGCTTGCCTGTTTCACAGGAGGCAGAAATGGTTCTGTGGGGGCATTAACCCCATCTGAATACATTGTGAGGGCCCTTTTCAAAACCCTGTTTCCTTTAGCCAGTAAACATGTTTACTCAGATGTCAGTGAGCACCAAACAAATGCCTGGAGCCAAAGTTAACCAACAACATGTTACAAAGGCAAAACCACAGTGCCCCTACTTGCTCGTTGACCAAAAGACATGGTTCCCATTTATAAACTCCAGATATGCCATCACAAAGGTAAATAAAAATAAAAGAATAATAAAGTATTCTATCCATTGAAAAAAGGATATTCTAGATAAAAAAAAGTCAGACTTGTCAGAATATTGCTTTCTGTGTGAAATTTTTTCATGAATTTTATTTATGATCCAAACACATTTTAAAAATCAGATTTGTGGCAAAATATGCCTGACACTCACTCTTCTCTGAAGGGAGGAGAGAACATCCACTTTGCTTATGGCCATGTCCAAATACTGATAGAGTCTATGGTCACAGAAGGCTTCCATAGCCTTGGTAGCCCATGGCTAGAGCCTCAGGTGATCACTGACGTCATAAATTAGAGTGTTAATTGCTAAAGGAACAACAGAAGTCATTGTGCACTTACTCCCCATATAGGACCTCTGTCCCTAATGAGTTGTAAAAAAAAAAAAAAAAAAGCTGATTTAGTACATTCGCACATAAACAGAAATAAGTTTTGCAGTTGTTTCTGTAATTCTTTTCCATTATTACATACTTGTAGCTAAGGGTAAGGAGGGTGTGTCTGTGAATTATTCCTATTCAGAGAAATGAGAATGAAAAGAATTCTAGTTGTACTATTGCTGTCTGTATGACATTAAAGCTAATATTTTAATCCCATCTCAGCCCATAGCTGTGTGACCTTGGACATTTTAATTTCTTTGAGATTCTGGAAATGGGAGTCATGATTTCCTAACTTGCAGAATGGTTGTGAGGATTCAATAAGTAATGCACTAAAGTATGTAAGGGAAAAAAAATATGCTTCACTGAGTAACAGGCCATGGGAGAAGAATGTCCATCTTGGAGTCAGTTACCACCAATACTCCGAATGGCGAATTGTGTGTTACATTGGCAGGTTACAAATTGTTCTTGTATTCATGTCCTCACCTGATCCTCACAGTAATCCTATGAAGTAGTGGGGGCTTCTGTCATTCCAGTTTGACACATGAGAACACTGAGGTTTGGAAGAAGGAGTGGCTTTGTGCCTGGGTGATCTGCACAGCAGGGGAGGGTCTGCTAATGACCATTAAGTCAGTCCTTACACTCCAACCTCAGCATCCTATCCACTCCCCCATGCTGTCTCCTGGGACAAAAGCCAGCTGCTTTGAGTAGCAGATATCTCAAGGGGACAAGGAATTGCTCAGCCCTCTCATTAGTTCAAGAAGTTATCCATTCATTAAGAAGCCCTGTCTGATTTTTCTGGGCACAGGAAATACAATGGTGATAGTGATACACACTTCCATCCTCACCCAATCATAGTCACCTGGAAAAGAAACCCAACTAAATAAGCATCAGCACTAGAGTATGGGGGCAAGTGTTTAGCCTGGCAGCTGATGCCCACATCCCATGTCGGAGTTCCAGGGTTTGATAACTGCCTCTAGCTCGAGTCCAGCTTCCTGCTCATGTACACCTTGGGAGGCAGTGGTGATAGCTCAAGTAGTTGGGCTCCTGCCAACTGCTTAAAATACCCAGACTGAATTCCCAGCTCCCAGCCTCAGCCTGTCCCAGCCCGAGTCAACACAAGCATTTGGGGAGTGAACCAACAAATAGCTCTCTCACTCTGTGTCTCCCTTGTCTCTTACCTCTTGAAAAAACAAATTTTTGAAAAGAAATTTTTTAAGTATTGGACTGTGATTATACCATAACAGGGCAACCATGGGAGCCACTGGCCTAAACTCAGTGTACTCATCATCTGTACTATTCAACTGTCCCTAGGTTTTATTGACTTTTAAATAACAACAGCAATTGTTTTTCAAGTGCCTACCTACTATATGCCAGGCATTGCATTTGGCTTAGATCCATTCTCTAAATGAAATCTCAATATTACCCCAACTGAGTAATGTACAAAATTTTACATTAGGATTGCATTTTAAAGGCAAGGACACTGGAGCTCATAGAGATTGAGTAACCTGATATATTAGTAGTCACATATTGCCATGAAACAAATTCCCCCAAAACCTAACAGCTTAAAGCAACATTTATTTTCTCATACTTTCTGGAATCTCAGTAGGGCTTAGAGTGGTCCTCCAGCTTAGAGTCTCTTGAAAGGCTGTAATCAAAGTGTCAGCAGGAACCATAGTTACATCAAGGCTCAAATGCAGGAGGTTCTGCATTCATGCTCACTCACATGGCTGTTGGCAGGATTTACTTCCTCAAGGCCTATTGGACTGAAGACTTCAGTGCCATACCCAGTGGCTGCAGGCCATCCTCAGTCTTTGTCACTGTGGCATCTCCAGCTTGCTTCATCAGAGGGAGAATGCAAGGAAGGCAAAGGTCAAGTCTTTTTTTTTTTTTTTTGACAGGCAGAGTGGACAGTGAGAGAGAGAGAGAGAGACAGGGAGAAAGGTCTTCCTTTTGCCTTTGGTTCACCCTCCAATGGCCGCATGCTGCGCCGGCCAGCGCACCGCACTGATCCAGCAGGAGCCAGGTGCTTATCCTGGTCTCCCCTGGGGTACAAGACCCAAGCACTTGGGCCATCCTCCACTGCACTCCCAGGCCACAGCAGAGAACTGGCCTGGAAGAGGGGCAGCCGGGACAGAATCCGGCGCCCCAATCGGGACTAGAACCCAGTGTGCCGGCACCGCAGGCAGAGGATTAGCCTATTGAGCCGCAGCGCCGGCCAAAGGTCAAGTCTTTAAACCTAATCTTCAAAGTGACCTCCCATCATTTTTAACATATTCTGTTCATTAGTGTAACTAGGCACAGCCCACCTACACACAAAAAGAGAAGGTTACACAGGGAGAAAATATCAGAAGGTGGGATACCAGGGAGCCATTGTAGAAGCAGCCTACCACACTTGTCAACAACTAATTTGTAGTATGTCTAGAACCCAAATCCATGTCTGTCTGACTAGCATAATGTCCCTGTACTCATGACAGCAATGACACAGTCTCACGCAACACATGGATAGTGATGATATAGTTTCCTATGCACTATCACATGTGTGAATTATTTCAATCATTATGAACCATTTTAATTCTCATCTTATAATGGAGAAAATGGAAATTCATGGAGAGAAAATGATTCGTGGGCTTGTGTAGAGCATCATAAATTTTAGTGTTGCCATTTAATGATTTTTTTGGTTTGGAATTTAAATGACTTGCCCAAGATCACACCAGATAGAGAATGGATTTAGGTTTTTTTACTTCAAATCACAGGAATCCGATGCTACAGCTACACCTTTTATTGGCTTCTACCCATTGTCTATGAAGCCCTCATATGTAGCTCCTAACCCTCACCCACCTATGGGAAGTGATGTCAGAAGATCTTAAGGCCTATCAGAGGGAACTTCAGCCTTCCAGGCCAATCAGTCTGATTGCAGCTGCAAGACCACCATGATGGCAAGACGATGACGTGGAAGAGCTCTGAGAACTTTGTGATTAGCTTCCTGTGTGCGGACAGAGATCCCACTACCCTCCCTAGAGGATCACAAGCTGACTTTTGCAAAGAGTTAAAAGGAGGAAAATATCCACCCAGTATTCAAAGGGAGCATCCATCTGACTGTCCTTCTTTTCCAGATAGCTCTGGTCTCTTTCCCCTTTCTCTCCCCAGTGGCAACCAATCATTAAGTTCTCCCCCAAATACCTTTCAGATCCATCCTCTGTTGGCTGATCCATGAAACAGCTTCCATACTCAGTGGTCTTCTGCCTCTAGTGTCCAATTCTGAATCCCATTCTCCACAGCATCCTAAACTCAGATCTGATCTTGAAATTCTTCTGCTTTCTGCTTCTGATCTCAAAATTATTCAGTGGTTTCCCACTGCTCTCAGCAGAAAGATGCTATCCCTTATCATAGCATCAAGGTCTGCTGCCATGGCCCCTCTTTTCCTTGCCAGCCTCAGCTCTCACTATCCTCCTATCATCATTTCTGCTCCACCACACTGACATAGCATGGCCAGTGTTTCCCATGTGCCATTCTGTCTTGTTTTATGGCTGTCCCTGATTTCCTACTCCCTTTTACCTTTAACCTGGTCAAGACTCAGCCCTCATATGTCCATTCCTCATGAAAGCTTCATAGACTGCTACCAGATCTGGACTTGATAGCCTTCCTTTGCCATCCTGCAGAATGCCTTGTTGTACCTGCAACACAGCATTGTTATTGTACAGTCAGTACTATGAGGACAGAACCTGAATTTGCCTTGTCTGTTAGATCCACTGTAGCCAGTATAACGTGAGGACCACGGCAGTGTGTTGAGTGAATAAGTGAATGAATGCAGTCCTTGCTGCCATGTTCTTGAATTAAAGGGCCCCAGTTGCTTACTCATGAATCTGTACTTTACTGATCCCCCAGCAGTTCTGGTGACTCCAGGGAAATTGTCTACTCATTGGTGCCCCCCACCTCATGCACAGCTTAAGGCAACCTATTCATTCATTTGTTCTGTCTGCAAGCATTTGTGCCAGGTAAATGTTATGCTACAATAAAGCCAAAGACAAGCTAAGCACTTGTCCAGATCAAAATGAGCTCTCAGTCTGGTGTTTGGTGCTTATGCTAGTTCATAGAGTTCCTTGGGGGCATAATGCATTCATGTTTATAAAGTGCCTTAATAAAGACACTACCTTACTATTACTGTGCTATCTCAAATGCATCTGATTTTTACTCACTGTAACATTAACAGTCTCTCCGGAAATACTGTAGTCTTCTACTGTTCCATTTTTGTTTTATTGTTTAAGTTTTTGGAATATGTGACCAGCAGCTAGCATTACCCTTTCTAAATTGATGACAGCATATGCACCAGCTACAATATTTTTTGCAATTGTTGCGATGGTAATAATTTTAGAAGTTATTGTTAGAAAATAATGCAGGTCAGCAATATAGTCAGTAATATACTTTAACATTTTATAACCCTTTCTTCATTTCTTTCTAGTTAAAAAATAAAAAATAAAAATTCGTCTGAGAGGCTTAGGGATTTGTGAGCTTCTATAGGACTTCAGGTCAACATCATTAGAGTGTCCATAGTTAATATTCCAGGCTATGAAATGCCACATTATACCCCACAAATATGTCCAGTTTTGAAGAAATTAAGCCAAAAAATAAATATAAAATATAGAAAAATATACCCCAGGATGCTTTAACCCTTGGAAGGAGATGAAATACCCCAGCAAAATGGAACCAATTTTTTTTCTCCTCAAATAGGTTTATTCATTTATACATGTATTTCTTTATCTTCTCACTGGTTCTAGTACCTAGAATACAGATTATATGGCATTGGCTCAGTACTTACTATGTGCCAGTCACTGTAGTATGTTTCCATTAATTATTGACGGCAGCCTTAAACAGCCAGTACTCTTGTTATTCCCATTCTGCAGATGAGGATGCTGAGGTTTCACAAGGTCAAATAGGTTATCTAAGGTCACACAAGTATAAAGTGGGAGGACAGAAATTTGACCCCAACTCAGTTTGACATAACAGTTCATACTCCTCAACCATTGTACGCTTCTCCAATTTCCCTACTTCAAGAAATATTTAAGGTGACTTAAAAAATCACATTCAGTACATAAGAAAACAGAACATTAAAGAAGTAAAGAGAGAAATTAAGGTAGAAATAAATAAGATGAAGTTAGAATTATACACCCATGAAGTCTTGAGCACTTGGTAGAAGAAAGCAGCAAATTAGGTTCTACATGTTTTCAGTGAAAGAGGAAATGTATTCATTTGCATGCTGTACAGCATCTGTGAAGTCAGAAACAAGCTAGGTGCTCAGGGGAAAACCTTCTCTGTCCTGGTACTGAAACGTACTGAAAATTTCTCACTTGAGCCTCTTGAAAATGACTGTGTAATATAATGACAGACAGACTGTCATCCTCACACCATCACTGCAATACTATTTTGCATGTAATTAGTGGCCCTCGTGTAGTACACTGATTAGTGGCTCCCAAAGGTATCAGATCCTAATCTCTGGAGCCTGTGAATGCTACCTTATAAAGTAGTGAATTCTTCTCAGAGGTAACCAAGCTGAAGATATTAAGTAAAATGAGAAGATTTTCTTGGGATGTCTGAGTGGGCCCTAACTTAACTCAGTGTAAGGTTAATGATGAAAAGCCATTTAAAAAAAAACAGATTCCAAATAATATTGGATAAATTAAAATTATATTCTGATGTAATAGGAGAAAAACACGTTAGAAAGCTAGGACTGAAAGAAAACTTACTAAACAAGAAAAAATTATCAGAAATCTCTAATAAACTGTATATTAAATGCCTCCCTCCATTAAATTCACATAGAAGACAAAGATATCTACTGGCATCGTTGTATTCGAAATCGTAGTCAATGCAATGAGACAAGAAAAGGAAACCAGAGTTATAACTTTCAAGAGCACCAAGTACCAAAGGAGCTGTATTCAACATGAGACAGATGACAAATTACAAAGGGCAGGGAGAAGATGAGGCAATGCTGCATCTCACCCTGAAGGTGTTTCCCAGACCAAGACTACTTGAGTTTCACTTTTACAAACTGAGAAATGCCAAGATCCACCAAAAATGGAGGAACAGAAAAATCTCATCCCATAAAGCTAGGGACCCAAAGGGCTATCCTCCCAGAAGAAAGAAAAAACAATTTTTTAAGTTATACCCACCAGCCACTTCCACACACTATTTTATGCCCAAATTCACAATGTTTGAAATTGTCTAAAAAAATTCTTAACAATTCTACAATGTATACATTTCAAAATATATAATTTATCTATAGATGATAGGTATATAAAATTTTTGACAATTGAAAATGAATACATTTAAAAGTGACAATTTGCTTGAGTTTCATAACAAGTATGTAGTTTAAAATAGTCTGAACTGGTGATGCCCTCAGATGCATTGCAAAAGCAAATATGCACTGGAAGAATCACCTTATTTCTGCTCAAGAATTCTCTCTCTCTCTCTCTCTCTCTCACACACACACACACACACACAAGGTAGCTAAGTTTTTCTCCAATAATTCACTAAACACACACACAATCTGTCACCAAGAATGAGAAGCTACTGAAACAAGAGGCAAAAAAATGACACCAAAAGAACTTAGATATGGGCATCATCAGTCAAAAAGTAATGGAAGGGAGCATTTGGCTTAGCAATTAAGTCATTTCTTGGAACACCCACATCTCATATCAGAGTCCCTCTGTTCAAGTCCCAGCCACTGCTAGAGAGGCCCTAGACCTTGCACATCCAGAACCATGAGTGGGAATAAATCTCTTTTCTTTATATCGTTAGCCTGACTCAGGTATTTTGTTACAGTAGTGAAAATCTGAGTATACATGCACCTATGTATATAAATCTATTATAGTAAATGAAGAGTTCTGTAAAGATTTGCTAAGTAGTGAATAATGTTACCTCTAAGGGGAAGTGATTTATCTGATTACCTAGACAGAGAAATGAGACAAGAGAATGTGTGGCTCAGCCAGTGTTCCTTTTCTGTACTAGAATTTAGATCCAGACCACCTGCAGGACACATTTGTTCTTTTTTCCTCCAGGTAACAAGCACCAAGCCAAACTCTACCTCAGAATAGACACAGGACCATGGACCTGCCAATGCCCAACTAATAGCTCCATCCCTGCCTGCCTGGACAAGTTCAACCCAAGAAGCATGTTAGCCTTGAGTTCAAATAGCATTTTCCTTTTTTTTTTTTTCTTTTGACAGGCAGAGTGGATAGTGAGAGAGAGAGAGAAATGTCTTCCTTTTTTTTTTTTTTTTTTTTTTTTTTTTTTTTGCTGTTGGTTCACCCTCCAATGGCCGCCACGGCTGGCACGCTGCGGCCGGCAGCACCATGCTGATCTGAAGGCAGGAGCCAGGTGCTACTCCTGGTCTCCCATGGGATGCAGGGCCCAAGCACTTGGACCATCCTCCACTGCCTTCCCGGGCCACAGCAGAGAGCTGGACTGGAAGAGGGGCAACCGGGGCAGAATCCGGTGCCTCAACCAGGACTAGAACCTGGTGTGCCAGCGCTGCTAGGTGGAGGATTAGCCTAGTGAGCCGCGGCACCGGCCCACAAATAGCATTTTCCAATCCTGTTTTTATCAGAGATAAATTTCATACTTTGATTCCAATCTGATTGCTGCATCTTTTTCTCAATAGGTTCAGCAATTAGCCAGGAGATGGATGTGAATAATTGGCCACCTTCAAACTCCAACAATGAGAATGTAGTTAGGTATCAACTTGGAGAATCTGAACTCATAGCAGATTCAAAACTTGGAAAGCCACAGATTATTTGTATTGAAAAAGAAGCAGGCTGACTTCAGTCCTGTTCAGTTCAACATGGAGATATTTAGCACACACCACAGACAAACAAAGCACTACCTTGGGAGCCACTTAGAAGAATAGGACAAAGTCCAATCCTGAAGGACGTTACAGTAGGGAAAGGAGGGCAAGCAGAAAAGCTAATGCAAAGCAAAGAAAAATAAGGGGCCAGTGCCAGGGTGCAGTAGGTTAATCCTCCCTCCACCTGTGGCACCGGCATCCCATATGGGCGCTGGGTTCTAGTCCCGGCTGCTCCTCTTCCAGTCCAGCTCTCTGCTGTGGCCTGGGAAAGCAATAGAAGATGGCCCAGGTCCTTGGGCCCCTCCACCCACATGGGAGACCAGGAAGAAGCACCTGGCTCTAAGCTTTGGATCGGCGCAGCTCTGGAAGTTGCGGCCATTTGGGGAGTGAACCAACAGAAGGAAGGACTTTCTCTCTGTCTCTCCCTCTCACTGTCTGTAGCTCTACCTCTCAAATAAATAAATAAAATATTTTTTAAAAAAAAAATAAGCAAAAAAGAGGAGGGACGATCAAAGCTCTGCAGAAGCAAAGAGAGTGGCCAAATAATTCTACATTGGGGGGATCTTAGCAGATTTCACAGAGAAGGTACTTAAGATCTTTGGAAGGATAAGTCAGATTGTAGTGGAGAAATAAGGGCAGAGAGACTAGGAGAAGCAAAAACATAAAGCAGGAAAATGCATTCCAGGTTCATAGAACTGAGTTGCATGACACAGCTGGAACAAAGTAGAAAAGAAGAGAAGCCGACAGTGAGAAAATGGAAAAAAGGGGAATGGAGTCAGCCTAAGGGAGCTGATGAACATTTGGACTCAACAATTAAACATTGTGTCGGGAAGACATTTAGCATGGCAGTTAAGGCGCCTGCAATCTGTATCCAAGTACTTGGGTTCTATACCTGGCTCTAGCTCCAGACTCCTAATGCAGATTCTAGGACGCAGCAGGTGACGGCTCAAGTAATTGCACTCCTGCCATCCATGTGGGAGATCTGGGTTGAATTCCCCACTCTCTGCTTCAAGACAGCCCAGTTCCAGCATTTGCAGGCTTTGGGGAGGTAAAACAACAGACATTCATTCTCTCTCTCTCTCTCTCTCCTTTCTCTCCTCTCTCTCTTTTTAATAAATAAGCTGTTTTTAAAATTTTAGCATTGTGCTATAGTCAATGGCAAGCCATTGTGGATTTTTGTGCCTGGCTTAACACCGTCAGATCTGTGCTCAAGAAAAACAGTTTCAGTGTGAAATACGGGCTGGAGAAAGAAGAGAGGGCATACAGTTGAAGCTTTGCTGCAGTAACAATCCATGTGCAGTACCCGAAGAGTCTGGGACGTCTTAAGACCTAGGAAAAGAGAACTGTTTCGGGCTCCAGCAAGAGGCTCTGAAGGTGGGGCGGCAGTGGAGAGGGGAGTCCTCTCCAGGTGCAGTCTTGGCCACCCAGGAAGAGGAGGCAGTGCCAGGAACCCAGAAGGCATAGGGAGTTGTGGTTTTTGGAACAGATTGAAAAGAAGATGTTACCACTATGCAAAATGAACCACTGGAGAAGTTACAAAGTGGCCCAGAAGCAAAACCAAGGGCTTACCTTGCTTTTTCTTTTTAAACAGAGGGCCTCTGGCTGTGGCCCTAGAACGGGGTTTTTCCATCTGTCCCCAAGGCCACAGTTGGTCTGGCAGGCCACTGCTTCCTGGACAAAGTACCTGGACAGGCCCTGAAGTGGAGGCCTGGGCCTGGGGTGCAGCTGGACTTGGGAGCAGAATCTTAGCTGCATGAGCCACGTGGGAGGGCTGGAGCAACAGCCCACCACTGTGGGGCACTCAGAATCAGACTCGGACACCTGCTCTGCTGTTGTCTCATTTGTCTTCAGTTTCATTGTTGTTAAGCCTGGACAAAGCAAGCCTCATTGAAGTATCTTCCCGATCTCTGGAATGTGCATGCCAGGAGCTTCCCTGTCTTAATGTCTTCCCTGTCAAGGCTCCTTTGATCCCTATAAAGGAGTTTCATTACACAAAGATTTCAATCACTTCACTAGTTTTCCAAGGGCACAGAGTCCCCAACAAACTGCTTCTATCCAATAAGCCAAACTACCTTTCAGAAACCTGAGCAGCCGCCACCTCTGCCAGTCACAGCACCATCTTATGACCTCTCTCCATGGAGACCTCACCTCCAAGCTTGAAAGTGGGAGATCTCAAAATAAATACCTTTTTCATATTTCTCTGTCTTCCACACAAAGATCCAATCTTCATAATTCCACACAGCCTGGCACAGCCTGGCCCTTCCTCTGCTGAGCACCTAACCCACTGATGAGCTGGGAGCTGGCCAGCCCACAGCTGGGGAGGTTGGCTCCGTGCGCCCGACCTTGGCAGCTGGGGATGGTGCGTGCTGTTTGGGAGGCCTGCCTTATAATGGACTCAGTGTTCGAGGAGAACATGCCAGGAGAGGGCTGAACAAAGGAGCACTTGTATGAGCTGGACATTGGCTGCTGTTCCTGTTACCTGGCCCCCTGCTCTCATTCCATCCCCTCCCCTCTTCTCCCAAGGACCACTCTGGTGTTACCCCAGACATGGAGTCCTCTTCCAAACCCCTGCTTCTTAGCTGCTCAGTCATACCCAGGGCCACTGAGAATAACAACAGCCAGGTGAATCCAGCAGCTTGGGTACACCTAGCACTCCCTACCCATGTGCCCGACATGACATCTCATGTAATGCTAGCACACGCCTCGGAGGTAGACTCCCTTAGCATTCACACACTTTAGAAGTGGGAACTGAGGCTTAGAGAGTTCCATTAGCTGGCATGCCATTGTGCAGCTAGCACACAGGGACTTGAGCCCCAGGCTGCTGCTCCAGCCCAGGGCCCCCTAACTGTCACTCTATACTTCCGAGCTCCTAGAGCTGAGTGTGCCTCCATTCACATTCTCCATTCCGCTCACCAGACCCCTCAGAGAGGAAAAGGAAAAATATAAGCTGCCCTCCTATTGGTGCTGAAACTCCCTGAACTTTGGGCAAGGTGCAAATTTGAGAAAGACATAGAATAGAGTGGCTCAGTGTGCCAGAGACTAAAATTAGCAGGCTAGAGTTAGGATAATGAGAAGACTCTAACAAGATGGAATGTAACAAGGAAAAAGCCTTACAATCGACTCCACATGTATAAATCCAGATGGCTGGGAGACCATGGTGAGAAACGCTCCAGGGCTTCATCAGCATTGGTACTTACAACATTACTAGAATTATGGTACCAACAGCTAACTCCTGTTGAGCATGTACTAGCTACCAGCACTATGCTAAATGACTACCTTATCCCCCATTTAAATCTAATATATAATCTTATAAGGTTAGGGCCCTTACCATGCCCAGTTTACAAAGCAGGAAAACAGAGTCTCCAAAAGTTCTCCAGTGATCAGCATGCAGTTTTTCAATGGTCATTTACACAGAGAACAATTTAAAAACCATGATAATATGAAACCTATTTACATATAACAAACATACTTCACCCATGCACCCAAGAAACTTCAAAATGAAAATAGAAAAATGTCTATTAACTGATTTAATGGAAAAATACCTATTAAACTTTTGTACTATCCCTTAAACTGTTCAGAATTATCTCACCTTTCTATCTGTGTGAAGTTTGAAGTAGGAATCTTTAGTCCAGAGATGACCTCTAAGAATGAGCCACCAATAATGACAGTATAATTTTACAACATTTGTCTCATCTCACGTTATGAGTTTTCTGGAGCATTTCACTAATTTGCATCCTGTTTCCACATTACCCCTATTTATATGATTTCTCTCCAGTGAGAACTTTTAGAGATCTTTGAAGTGATTTGTTAAAATTTAAAACTGTGATTTTCTGCAATTCCCATGAGTAAATATCAGCCCCAGGATGAGAACCTGTGCAACCTTATTTTTTTTCACAGTTTTTATCTTATGCTTTATTTTTTTTAATTTTTGTGTGTTTTACAACACATATATTGTTACAGTGGGATTGCTATATAATGACCAAATAAAAACTACACATTGAAGTTCGAGTTCAGCTTCAAAATTCAACCAGAATCTGTGAACGGACTTTTGGTTTTGACCAAGTGCCACCTTTCACATCATTTCTGACATCCTGAGCCTCTGAGCGATGAGTGGTCCTGTGAAAGCATAGATCATTGTCCTGTCTCAGTGTAACAGCAATGATTCTATAAAGACGGCGTGCAACTTAGCGTCATTATTTTTTCAAACATTTCATTGAAATACAGTATACATATCAAGAAATTCATATAAGTGTTCCAATCAGTGATTGCTTTTAAATCTTCTGAGCACTCACAACCAACACCCAAATGAAGAACAACACAATACTAGTAGCCCAAGAATGCTCACTATTTCCCCTCTCTGTTTCTTTTCTTTAAAATGTGGGGGAAAGAGTGTTGAGCTGTAGCATCCTCCTACTACTCACGCAGGAGGCCATTTAAACACCTGGTGTAACTGTGGCCTGTATGTTTCCAGACGAAGCCCATGCATTCCACTCTGCCCTGTGTCACACCAGGCTACACACACAGCACAACGGCAGCCAGCCCGGAGGGCCAGGCTTGAACAATTCATGTGGGAGCTTTTGCTTTAAAGTGAAAACGATCAAGTCAGGAGCTCAGTCAGAGGAGGGAGCTCACCCCAGCAAAGGAACCTGAACTCCATCCACACGGAAAGTTGAAGGGATTAACCACAAGTAGTCCCTGACGAAGACACTTCACCCAACTCCTCCAATACCAGAAGGGCCTGTGAGTGGAAAAGGGACCGTATTTACTTTAGATGGTCATAGGGTTGAGCAAGTACCAGAGGTTGGCACGTACAAGGACACAGCCTTTGGCCCAGCAGTCAGAGTGGGAGAGAGAGGGACTGTCCTTTACAGGAGGGGCCTGCACGGCAGAGTGTTGCCAAGGGGCCTCCAGAGAGCAGAAGGCACCTGGAAAAGGTGGCGGCCACCAGCCCTGTGCGCGATGATGCCCCAGCTTAGTGGATGATGTGCTTGGCACCTCCCGACTCACAGAGAAGGCCTCGCTACAACCATTCCGTATTGTCTGAGCCCTCTTCCTCCCCTCACCCCTGCCCTAGCTCCATGATCAAACAGGGGCAGGTGCCCAAGCCAAACAAAGTTGTCAGATATTCCATCCTGGGCGGTAGGCAACAACTAAGTGGCTGACCCCACATCATATAAATCATATAAACATGAAGACTTTCCAGTGGCCAGGTTCTGCCAGGTTGCCAGAGGGACAAAGAAAGTAGGCAGCTGACCCAAAGAGGATGCCCCAGAAGAGCCTTCCAGGTCCAAGCACAAGACCTTGTTGGGGCCAGCCGACCCCATGCTCCTGATTGCAGGCAGATGCTCTTGTATCCTTTAAGAATGCTCCCCAGGAAGTTTTTGACACTTGTATCTAAAAAAGTCCTGATGAAGACAGCAGCTGGACCATAAGGTCCCTTCCCTCCCAGGGCCTATGCCAGCACAGCCCTTCGAAATCAGTTCCTGAACAATAGTGCCTGTGTTGAAATACATTCCTGAGAGATGAGTCCTGGAGCTTTATCTTTCTGCTCTCATTTGCTGACCAGGCAGGGAGCAGAAGGCCCTGAGCGGAGCAGAACTACAGTTGAGGTCACAGCAGAGATTAAAAGGAGCCATGGACACCTGCAGGTCCTTGAGCCACATGGACACAGAGAGACACTGGTGATGGTCTGACTCTTTCCCTTCCAAACTAGACTCCTGAAAATCAAAAGAGAAAGCCCTGCATGGAAGAGGGAAGAGAATGCTGTCCTCAAGGCTAGAAAGACAGTGGAGGGGCTAGCAATGTGGCTTAGCAGGTAAAACCACTGCCTGCAGTGCCCACATCCCATATGGGCGCTGGTTCGAGTCCTGGCTGCTCCACTTCTAATCAAGCTCCCTGCTATGGCCTGGGAAAGCAGTAGAAGATGGCCCAAATCCTTGGGCCCCTGCACCCACGCGGGAGACCTGGAAGAAGCTTCTGGCTCCTGGCTTCAGATCGGCACAGCTCCAGCCATTGCAGCCAACTGGGGAGTGAACCAGCAGATAAAAGATCTCTCTCTCTCTCTCTACCTTTCTCTCTCTCTCTCTCTCTCACTCACTCTCTGCCTCTGCCTCTCTGTAACTCTGCCTTTCAAATAAAATAATTAAATCTTGAAAGAGAGGGAAGGAAGGAAGGAAGGAAGGAAGGAAGGAAGGAAGGAAGGAAGGAAGGAAGGAAGGAAGGAAGGAAGGAAGGGGCGGGCATGTGTTGCGAGGACTGTGAGCCCCCATGAGCCAACCCAGTGCTTATGGATCCCCCAGCCCTCCTGGAGCAGCTCCCGGCAGAGGCCCCCCTACCCGCCCTTGTGCGAGCCCTGTGGTACTGTGCAAAGCCCCCAGCCGAGATGCCCCAGACAGGCCCCAAATGGGCTAAGGTCCCTGACAGGAGGAGCCACAGCGGTGCACAAGCAAAACCCCACCCCGCTCCAGCACTGACAGTTCATCAAGTTCCAATGGCAGAAATTGAAGACCATTAGGTGTCCCCTCTCCCTGCCCCATGCGCCTCCACTGCTTCCTCTGCCTCCTCCTGCCTTCAGAACCTGCATCCTGCCATTAACAGCATCACCCCTGCACTCCTGCAAGGCCAAGCCCTTCAAACAACAACCTTCCCTGTGGTCCTCCCAAAGCAGAGCACTCTTCTCCCTTACCCAGGATTCCCCGCCCAGGCCAGGGGCTGCATGGTAACCCCATGTTGCTTCCAGACCTCTTTGATCTGCTCCCCCCCATAGGAACCCCTGTCCTTGGAAGCTCACCACTCTGTGTCCATCTCCATCACTTCACCTGTCCGCTTCCCAGGGCCTCCCACCGTCCCTGACTCGGGCATCTGCCTGCTAATCTTCCCTCTCACTTCTGGTGACCTCAGCCTCCCACCAGGATACACCCAAGTCCCATGCCTCACCTTTCCTGGCTACTTCCAATGCAACTGCCTTCAGCTCCAAGCCCCCCGGCCCCACCTATGGCTGCTCCTCTTCAGCTTCACCATTCACACCCTTAACGTCTTTCCTCTACTGCAGGTACCTTGAACTCTATCCTTCACCTCCTTGCATTGCAGCTCTGCCTCACTCCCTTTCACTCATTCTCCCACTGAATTAAGACCTCAATCCCTGAGCCTCCTTAAACTGCAATCTCACACCCTGCAGCATGCACATCCCCTCTCTGCTGCCTCGACAGCCCGCAGACTCAACATTGACCAATCGCCTGCCTCTGCCCCACCCCCACACCAAAGCAGCAACAGGGAGTCCCCACAACCTATCTGATCAGAGTAGCAGGCACTGCTGTCAATCCTTGAGTCATCTTATATCAAGTGACAAACTTTTGCCCCTCCCTGACGATCTCCACCGGTCTGAGTTGGTGAAATGCTTTTAGTGGGCTCCTGCTGTCATGTTCCCAATCCCTAGGCACCCCGAGAGGCTCAGAGAATCTGTCCGCACTACCCCTTCTAGACGCCCCTGCCCCTCTAGTTTCTCAGTTTGCATCTTCTCCTTGTGCTGGCCAGACTTGAGTTATTCACCACTTCCACCCCAAACTAGACCTGTGCTGCTCCTCCCCACTAGGATGTCTTCCCGCACCTTCTCCACAGCTTCTTATCAGCTCAGCCTTCCAAATAATATCCAAACTTTCCTGGGAGAGCAGCATCTCCCACTCCCCCTATTTCATCGTCTTCCCGTGTTGGAAAGCAGAAGACTTGAATTCTCTTTCTGGTTTGCAGGTCGGCATCTGCACACCTGTAGACACAGGAAGTCTACAGATGAGACCAAGACACCGTAAAACACATAGATTGGTCTCTGCACACCAGCACTTTTCCCTGACGAAGCTCCTAAACCCTTGGACTGTCCGAAGTGAGGTGTCTTGTGTTTGCTGATGAGGAGACAGAGGGTTCTGGGTATCCCAGGATGGTGCTGGTTATGGGAGAACCAGCCAGTGATGAGAGGGTTGGGACTTGCTGCTTCACATAGCTCTGGGCACAGAGAAGGGGATGAGGGAACTACCAATAGCCAATCAAGCCTCTATACAAATCAAGAAGACAGGGTATGGAGGGCTTCTCGGCTGGCGACATGCTCACAGGACAGCAGAGTTGCACACCCAGTTGCACCAGGGGGACTGTGGTGCTCAGAACCGTCATCTGCACCCTCTGCCAAATGCTTTGTTCATCCTGTTTATCTGCACCCTCTATAGGATCCTTTATTCTATGTTGGTGAGCCCAGCAAATGCTTCTCTGAGCTCTAAGAGCCACCCTAGCAAATGACAGATCCCAAGGAGGGGCTGTAGGGCCTCTGATGTACAGCCTGTTTGTTAGGAAAACAGGGGATGGCCTGTCTTTGTGACTGACAACTTAAATAGGAGCAGCCTTGTGGGCCTGAGCCTTAACTTGCGGGATCCCACATTAACTCAGGGGAGATGGTGTCAAAATTGAATTCAATTGTCAGACATCCAGCTGGTGATGGAGAAGTGTCAGGGTGGGAAAATCTTCCCCATCTCCGGGGTCAGAGGTGAGGTACTGAGAGTGGTGTTTAATATTGAGAAAACTTGTTTTTCCTCTACACACCAAGTTCCTAAAGACTCTCCATGACCTCATCTGCTACTCACTGAGGATTATTGACAAGGATGATGACTGACATTCTTTGGTATGACCTCAGATCTGAGGAAATGGAGCTACCACAACTCCTGGACGTGGCTGTGCAGCCCCTGAGTGTGATTCTGACAACAGTGTGACAAAATCCTGTGGCCCGTTGCTCCCACCCATATGAGAGAGACATGGTAATGTATGATGTATGCACACAATGGCTAGCAATGGGTCATTTGTTCTTTTGCTCAATGACCTTTCATTCCTGTCCTTAGCTTACCATGGTCAATTTGACTGTCATTGTTCTGTGGGGTGGGGGGGTGGTAATTTGATGTACTTTTGTTTTATTGTATCATAGTTTGCATTTTGCCTGTCAGCAAAATTATAGAGATTTTAAGTAGAGGTTTGGTTACAAATTTGCAAGGTATCTTTTAGAAAGGATACCATCAGGACATTTTTTGAAAATTTCTCAACAATCATTACTTTTTCTTTGAAACAGTATAACTTGTCCTTTGAATGGATTACTTTATCATTAGAAGATAAAACAATGATGAGATGAAAAAAACAGGGGCCCATGTGCCAGTTCAACTACTGACTCTGGATGTTAAAAATTAAAAATGTGAGCAAAACGTTGACTCTGGTCAATAAGTAGAACTTCATTTGAAGTTTTTTTCTAAAAAATAAAAAGTCAGTTTAAACTTTAATGATGAAGATTACTTAAAATATGGGCTTTATCTAACATACAAATCTTTTGAAATGACAGAATCCAGTGGATGTTTTAATTATATTTTTTTTCAATAAATCCCTCAAGAGTTTTTGAATAAGGAGGAAAAGACATCAACTATTGACAAAATTTCTAATTTGAGATGTGTTCAATGTATTGGTTAAGAATGAAACTTTGAAGTTATTTTCATAGGGTTTGAACTCTAGGACTTCCTCCTACAGCCCGTGAGACCTTGGACAAAATTACTCTCTGTACCTCATTTCCTTATTTATAAAATAAAAATAATAATGGTAATTAGCTCAGAGTGTTGCTGTAATGAGAGCGTATCTGAAGCCTCTAGAAAAGAGCTCATCCACAAGGAATGCTACATATAGCATTATGTATAGGTGTTTTTTTTTTTTTTTAATTTTTATTTTTTTTTATTTTTTTTTTTTTTGACAGGCAGAGTGGACAGTGAGAGAGAGAGACAGAGAGAAAGGTCTTCCTTTGCCGTTGGTTCACCCTCCAATGGCCGCCGCGGCCGGCGCGCTGCGGCCAGCGCACCGCGCTGATCCGATGGCAGGAGCCAGGAGCCAGGTGCTTTTCCTGGTCTCCCATGGGGTGCAGGGCCCAAGCACCTGGGCCATCCTCCACTGCACTCCCGGGCCACAGCAGAGGGCTGGCCTGGAAGAGGGGCAACCGGGACAGAATCCGGCGCCCCAACCGGGACTAGAACCCGGTGTGCCGGCGCCTCAAGGCGGAGGATTAGCCTAGTGAGCCGCGGCGCCGGCCGGTGTTTGTTTTTTATATTGTTAGTCATTCTACAACATGTAATAAGGAAGCCTTATTCTCATACACAGTTACATATTGGATGGCAAAAGAGAAAATGGAACATGCAGCTCCTAAAAAATATTATTCTTTCTGTATGTATAGATATATATAGTGTGTATAATTTTTTAAAGATTTGTTTATTTATCTGAAAGAGTCACAGAGAGGCAGAGGGAGAGAGAGAGAGACAGAGACAGAGAGATGGAGGGAGGGAGGGAGAGAGATTCACTCCCCAAATGTCTGCAACGGCGGAGCTGGGATGATCCGAAGCCTGGAGCCAGGAGCTTCTTCCAGGTCTCTCACTTGGGTGCAAGAGCCCAAGGATTTAGACCATCTTCTACTGCTTTCCCAAGCCATAGCAGAGAGCTGGATTGGAAGAGGAGCAGCTGGGAATAGAACCAGCGCCCATATGGGATGCCAGCACTGCAGGTGGCGGCTTTACCTGCTACACCACGGTGCTGACCCCAGTGTGCATAATTTTTAAGTAAAAATTAGAAGATAAAATTAAAATTCTTCCTCTTAGTGAAAACACGGTATCATTGTACAGAACAAGCGGGCTGCTATAGATTTTGAAATCCAACGTGAGGCTACTGACTCTACAAGAGAATCAATACTTTCAGTTATATCAGATATATGTGGTAAGATAATTCATGGTGAATTTAATAAGTTTAATATCACATAACTGATTTAAAAACAGTTACAAAAAGATAAGAGTACATTATTGATCAATATGAATTAATCAACAGCACTGTAAGGGATGAAAAAGTCTAGTACAATAAATACAACTGGAAAACTTGGTGGAGTTGGATGCTATTTATAGTGGTGCTTTATGGAATCCATTTTATGTGTCTTGGGTGTGAGCATCTAAACATGTTCTCCCAAGTATCACAGACAAAAGGAATATTAAAGGTACCTCATGGGACAGGTGATACTTTATTTAGAGATTAGAGATAATCATATCCACATACTGTATCATTCCAAAATTTACTGGTTGTTATGAGGCAGGGTGCTAAGCAGCGCATATGAACTCTGTAATAAGATTCATATTTTTCTAGATAAAAAGCAAATCATTTGGCAATTGTGTCAAAGGTGATGTTGGTTAACAAGATTGGTATATCTAACTGATTTTTTCAGCATTCTTAACAAGCTAAATTTGAAACCATAGAGAAAAGCCAACAAAATACTCAACATAGGGATTTCAGAAGACTTGATTTGCTTCTTAAGTAAGATTTAAGTAATCTCTCTATCTACTAAATGTTCCCAATGGTGTTATAGTGTATTAGAGAAAACATTACTAATAAATATAGGCCAACTTAAATAGAATTAGAGCTATTGTTACCAGTTCCCTCTGCTCCAAACCTGTAATTTTTAACTTTCTGGAAGAGACACTGAAATATTTAAAGAAAAACCACTTGGATTACAAATCCATTTTCTTTTCCAAACCCTGATTCGATGGTTGAGCTTAACTTGGTGTTGTCCAAAAAGGAGAAAATTGTTTTATTTTAGTCATTCAAACTCAAGAGCAATTACCAGACTTATGTTTTTCAAGATAAGAAGGTTTTGCTCAGCAAGGGAAACACTCAACAAAATGGAGAGCAACAACCAGAATGGGAGAAAATATTTACAAACTAAGCATCTGATAAAGGATTAATATCCAGAATATATAAGGAACAAAAGAAACTCAACAACAAATCAAACAATTTAGTTAAGAAATAGAAAAAGGATATGAACAGGCATTTTTCAAAGGATCAAATTCAAATGGCCAATAGACAAATAAAAAGATGCTAGAATCATTAGCCATCAAGGAAATGTATATAAAAACCACAGTGAGGTGTCACCTCACCTGAGATAGAATGGCTATCATCCAAAAATCAAAAAATAACAAATGCTGGTGAGGATGTGGAGTAGCCTAATACATGGCTGATGGGAATGTAAACTAGTGCAACTATCACAGAAGACATTCCTCAGAAATGTAAAAATCAATCTACCAGATGACCTGGCCATCCCATACCTGGGAATTTACCCAAATGAAATGAAATTAGCACATGAAATAGTTATCTGCACCCTCATGTTTAGAGGAGCTCAATCCACAATAGCAAAGACATATAATAAACCTTCTTAACCATCAACTGATGACTGGATAAAGAAAATATATATATACATGACTGAATACTACTCAGCCATAAAAAAACCAATCTTTTGCAACAAAATGTATGCAACTGGAAGCCATTATGCTTAATGAAATAAGCAAGACCCAGAAAGACAAATATCACATATTTTATCTGATGTGTGGTAGCTAATATAGAGAATACAAAAAATAATGCATATAATTGAAGTTGATATCTTAGGATTTGATTATTGTTTATAGCCCTTGACTATAGTCCTGATGGACAGAGAAGTGATGCCTGAGTCTGGCTGAGAGAATTGATAGGGGGCTAGGTGCCCACGTAGGACTATGAGGTGCCCCCAGACTCCCAGCACATCATGGGCTCTGGGATTTAGGCTGCCTGGGCAAAGTACCCACAGGCAGCTGGCTCTGGTAGTGTCTTCCACCTCTCTGTAGACAGGACAGAATGGCAGGGAAGAGTGGATCCTCAGCTTTCCATGACTGTGGGAGCCTTGTGTGCTGGGACTATGAAAACACTGTGGCTACAAAGGAGGACACAGGGTGTGGCTGGGTCTCCAGGCAGTCAGTGTGGGTGGTTTCACACGCTCAGGGCTCCCTGATTTCCTGGAAGTGTCATTGCTACAGGATCTGTGCTCACACCAAGGACTACATGGATCCATTGTGTGGTTTTTGTGGAAGCACAGATGAATATTATGCCCACTGGGGCTAGTGCCCAGGCATTGGTCACCCTGGAGGAGAGGAGGTGAGACTATGCTAAAGAGCTAATCAAACCCTCACCTCTTATTTAAAAAAAAAAGAAGAAGATATTTACCATGCCCAACATAGGTGTCACCTTGAACACTCCCCAAACAATGGAGCATAGAACAGAGCTCCTTGGCCATAACCAAGACACACCTCTGGGTATTCACTGAAAGACAAGACACTCCAGTAAGGCACAGGGGCATAGTCCAAAGATAAAAGCCATCACAGGGGGAGAAAAACCAATAAGTGTCTCCATAAATACCTAAAAATAAATGCAGAAATTCAAAAAACAAGAATAAGGAAGACAACATGATATGCCCTCAAAGAGATATAACAACACTTCAATACAAGAATGTGAAGATGAAGATATTGAAGAAATGCCAGAAACAGAATTCAAAAAATTAGTCATATGACTACTCACAAGTAATCAGAAGCAAATCCATTAATTAAAGAAACCTATACATGACATGAATGAACATTTTCCCATGAAATTGAAATTTTAAAGAGAAATCAAAACAATGTATTGGAAATGAAAAATTCAATAAATGAAATAAAAAATGTGATAGAAAGCCTTAACAACAGACTTGGTAAGACAGAAGAAGAATAGCTGAGTCAAAAAACAAATCTCTGGAAAGTTTACAATCAGATCAAAATAAAAGAAGAAGAAATTAGAAAAATTAAAACTAGTGTTGGAAATCTATGGGATACCATGAAACAACCAAAAATAAAGGCCTTAGGATTACTTGAAGGTGTGGAGAGAAAGAATGGATTAGACAATCTTTCTAGAGAAATAAATACAGAAAACTTTCTCAATTTGGAGGAAAAAAAGGGATGTCCAATTACAGGAAGCACATAGAACTCCTAATAGAAATGACCAGAGCCGGCGCCGTGGCTCAATAGGCTAATCCTCCGCCTTGCGGCGCCAGCACACTGGGTTCTAGTCCCAGTCGGGGCGCCGGATTCTGTCCCGGTTGCCCCTCTTCCAGGCCAGCTCTCTGCTGTGGCCAGGGAGTGCAGTGGAAGATGGCCCAAGTCCTTGGGCCCTGCACCCCATGGGAGACCAGGATAAGCACCTGGCTCCTGCCTTCAGATAGGCACGGTGCGCCGGCTGCAGTGCGCCGGCCACGGCAGCCATTGGAGGGTGAACCAACGGCAAAGGAAGACCTTTCTCTCTGTCTCTCTCTTCCACTGTCCACTCTACCTGTCAAAAAAAAAAAAAAAGGAAATGACCAGAAAAGCTCTTCGCCACAACACATTGTAGTCATACTCCCCACAGTAAAACATAAAGAAAAGTTTCTAAAATGTGCACAAGAGAAATGCCTGCTTACTTTCAGAGGATCTGCAATTAGACTCAGCTGATGTCTCATCAGAAACCCTATAGGCTAGGAGAGAATGGCAAGATATATTCCAAGTCTTAAGAGAAAAAGACTGCCAACCCTGAATACTTTCTGTACCCTGCAAAGCTCTCATTTATGAATGAAAGTGAAATAATGACCTTCCATAACAAACAGAAATTGAAAGAATTTGTCAACTCAACCAGCATTACAAAAAGATGCTTGAGAATGTCCTACACACAGAAACACAAAAATATGATCATCACTGTGAAAGAAAGTAAAGGCAGAAAATCTCACAGTAATAGTATAAAGGGAATACAAATGATAAACTGGCAGGACCAAGTTGTTACTTATCAATAATCACTTTGAATGTAAAGGACCTCAACTCTCCAGTTTGAAAGATACAGACTGGATGAATGGGTTAAAAAAAAAAAAAACACCAAACCCATCTATTTGCTGCCTACAAGAAACATCTCACCAACAAAGATACATGCAGACTGACAGTGAAAGGATGGAAAAAGATGTTCCATGCTAACAGAAACCAAAAAAGAGCTGGTGTAGCCATCCTAAAATCGACAAAATAGACTTTAACACAAAAAACATTAAAAGATATGTAATGATTAAGGGAACAATTCAAAGGAAGATTTGACTATAATAAACATATATGCACCCAATTATAGGATACCTGGCTATTTTAAAGAAATGTTAATGTATCTAAAGGAAGAAATAGATTCCAATACAATAGTAATGGGGACTTCAAAACTCAACTTTCAGCAATAGACAGGTCAACCAGACAGAAAATCAGAAAATAAACAACACAGCTATTCAATACTATAGACCAAATGGACATAACAGAAATCTATAGAACTTTTCATCCTACAGTTGCAGAATATGCATTCTTCTCACCAGTGCATGGAACTGTCTCTAGGATTGAACATACGCTAGGCCATAAAGTAAGCCTCAGCAAATTCAAAAAAAATGAAGTCATACTATGAATCTTCTCTGATCACAATAGAATGAAGCTGGAAATCAGTAACTCAGGAATCTCTAGAATATATGTAAACACATGGAAACTGAACAACACACCCCTGAATGAACAGTGGGTCACTGAAGAAATCAAAAGAGAAATCAAAAAATTTCTGGAAATGAAGAAAAAAATACAACATATCAGAACTTATGAAATACATCAAAAGTAGTGTTAAAAGGGAAGTTTATAGCAATTGGTACCTACATCAAGAAATTGGAAAGGCACCAAATAAATGAGCTATCAATGCTTCTCAAGGACATAGAAAAACAACTGCAAACCAAACCCAAAATTAGTAGGGGAAAAGAAATAATTAAAAATATGGAAGTAAAGAAAATTGAAACAAAAAATACAAAGATCAGCAAAGCAAAGAGCTGGTTTTTTTAAAAAATAAACAAAATTGATACATCTTAAGCCCAACTAACAAAAAAAAGAGGACCCAAGTCAATAAAACTAGAGATGAAAAAGGAAATACAACAACAGACACCACAGAAATAAAAATAATCATCAGGAATTACTACAAAGAGCTGTATGACAACAAAGCGCGAAACCTAGAAGAAATGGATACTTTCCTTGGACACATACAGTCTACAAAAATTGAGCCATGAAAGCATAGAAAACCTAAACAGACCAATAACCAGGATGAAAATTGAATCAGTAATAAAGACCCTCCCCAGGGCTGGTGTCACGGTGCACTAGGTTAATCCTCTGCCTGCAGCACCAGCATTCCATGAGAGCACTGGTTCTAGTCCCAGCTGCCCCTCTTCCAGTCCAGCTCTCTGCTGTGGCCTGGGAAAGCAGTAGAAGACGGCCCAAGTGCTTGGGCCCCTGTACCCACATGGGAGACCAGGAAGAAACACCTCGCTCCTGGCTTCGGATCGGGGCAGCTCCAGCAGTTGCAGCCATTTGGGGAGTGGACCAATGGAGGGAAGACTTTTCTCTCTGTCTCTCTCTCTTGCACTGTCTGTAATTATACCTGTCAAATAAATAAATAAAATCTTCTAAAAAATTAAAAATAAGTAAATAAATAAAGACCCTCCCAACAAAGAAAAGCCCAGGACCAGGTGGCTTCACTGCTGAATTCTATCAGACATTTAAAGAATTAATGTCAATTCTCTCAAGCTATTCAAAACAATTGAAAGGGAGGGAATACTCCCAAACTCCTTCTATGAATCCAGCATCACCTGAAAGCCCAAACCTGAAACAGGTTTCCCTGATGAACACAGATACAAAAATACTCAATAAAATATAGCCAATCAAATCCAACAACACATCAGAAAGAACATTCACCAGGACCAAGTGGGACTTATCTCTGGTATTCAGGAATAGTTCAACATACAAAAATCAATAAATATGATACATCACATTAACAAATTGAAGAACAGAAATTAAATGATTAACTCAATAGATGCAGAGAAAGCATTTGATAAAATATAACATCCTTTCATGATGAAAATCTTAAGCTAATTGGTTATATAGAAGGTACATTCCTCAATACAATCAAGGCAATCTATGACAAACCCATGGCCAGCATCTCAGTGAATGGGGAAAAGTTGGAAGCATTCCCACTGAGATCCAGAAGCAGACAAGGATGTCCACTCTCACCATTGCTATTCATTATAGTCCTGGAAGTTTTAGCCAGAGCCATTAGGCAAGAAAAATAAATCAAAGGGATACAAAATGGGAACAGGTAAGTCAAACTATCCTTATTTGAGAAGACATGATTCTATACATAGGGTATCCTAAAGATTCCACTAAGAGACTATTGGAACTCACAGAAGAGTTTGGGAAAGAGGCAGGGTATAAAATTAAGACACAGAAATCAATAGACTTTATATACACAGACAATGACATGGCAGAGAAAAACTTCTTTTTTTTAACTTTTATTTAATGAATATAAATTTCCAAAGTACAGCTTATGGATTACAATGGATTTTTCTACCCCATAACTTCCCTCCCACCCACAACCCTCCCCTCTCCTGCTCCCTCTCCCTTTCCATTCATATCAAGATTCATTTTCAATTCTCTTTATATACAGAAGATCAACTTAGCATATATTAAGTAAAAATTTCAACAGTTTGCACCCACACAGAAACACAAAGTGTAAAATACTATTTGAGTACTAGTTATAGCATTAAATCACAATGTACAGCACATTTAGGATAGAGATCCTACATTAGGAGTAAGTGCACAGTGACTCCTATTGTTGATTTAACAAATTGACACTCTTGTTTATGGAGTCAGTAATCACCCTAGGCTCTTGTCATGAGTTGCCAAGGCTATGGAGGCCTTTTGAGTTCGCCGACTCTGATCTGATTTAGACAAGGTCATAGTCAAAGTGGAAGTTCTCCCTTCAGAGGCAGAGAATAACTTCTAATATCATTCCCATTCACAATGGCTACAAAAAATTAAACACCTTGGAATAAATTTAACCAAGGATGTCAAAAATCTCTATGATAAAAATTTTAAGACACACTAAAGAAATAAATAGAAGAATACAAGAAATGGAAAAATCTTCTATGTTCATGGATTGAAGGCTCAATATCATTAAAATGTCCATACTACCAAAAGCAATTTATAGATTCAATGTAATCCCAATCAAAATACCAAGGACATTCTTCTCAGATATTGAAAAAATTATGCTGAAATACATATGGAGACCCAGAAGAGCTAAAGCAACCTTATAAAACAAAAACAAAGCTAGAGTCATCACAATACCAGATTTCAAGATATACTAAAGGGCAGTTATCGTCAAAAAATCCTGGTATTGGCACAAAAATAGACATGTAGACCAATGGAACAAAATAGAAACTCCCAAAATCAATCCACACATCTATAGCCAACTTATCTGTGACAAAGGAGCTAAATCAATCCCTGAAGCAAGGACAATCTCTTCAACAAGTATTCTGGGGAAACCAGATCTCCATGTGCAGCAGTATGAAGCAAGACCCCTACCTACACCTTACACAAAAATCAACTCAAAATGGATCAAAGATCTAAATCTACAACTCAGTGACACCAAATTACTAGAGAACATTGAGGAAACCCTGAAAGACATTGGCATAGGTAAAGACTTCTTGGAAAAGCAAAGGCAATCAAAGCCAAAATTGATAAACGTGATTACATCAAATTGAGAAGCTTCTGTACTGCAAAAGAAACACTCAGCAAAGCGACGAGGCAACTGATAGAATGGGAGAAAATATTTGCAAACTATGCAACTGATAAAGGGTTAACATCCAGAGGCTATAGAGAGCTCAAGAAACTCAACAACAACAAAACAAACAATCCAGTTAAGAAATAGGCAAAGGACTTAACAGGCATTTTTCCAGAGAGGAAATTCAAATGTCCAACAGACACTTTAAAAAATACGCAGGATCACTAGCCATCAGGGAAATGAAAATCAGAACTAAAATGAGGTTTCTACTCACTCCAGTTAGAATTGCTCTCAAATAGAAATCAACAAACAACAAATGCTGGTGAGTATGTGGGGAAAAAGTACCTAATCCACTTTTGGTGAGAATGTAAACTAGTACATACTGGAAGACAGTATGGAGGTAACTCAGAAATCTGAATATAGGCCTACTATATGAATCAGCCATCCCACTCCAGGGAATTTACCCAAAAGAAATGAAATCAGGAGATGAAAGAGTTATCTGTATGCCCACATTTATTGTAGCTCAATTCATAATACCTAAGATATAGAATCATCCTGGATATTTACCACCTGAAGACTAGATAAAGTCATAATGGAAATATATATACCATGGAATACTATAAGTGTTAAAAAAAATGAAAAATTGTATCATTTGTAACAAAATGGATGCAAAAAATTACCTATTCAATGTGATCCCAATTAAAATACCAAGGACATTCTTCTCAGATCTAGAAAAAAAATGCTGAAATTCATATGGAAACATAGAGTCCCCAAATAGATAAAGCCATCTTAATCTACAAAAGAAAAGCTAGAGGCATCACAATACCAGATTTCAAGACATACTGCAGATCAGTTATCATCAAAACAGCCTGGTATTGGCACAAAAACGAATTAGTAGACCAATGGAACAGAATAGAAACTCCCGAAATTGATCCACACATCTATAACCAGCTGTCTTTAGCAAGCAAGCTAAAATCAATCCCTGGAGCAAGGACAATCTCTTCAACAAATGGTGCTGTGGAAACTGGTCTACCCATACAGAAATATGAAACAAGACACCTACATTATACCTTATACAAAAATTATCTCACATCAGATCAAGGATCTGGTGTCATTGAATTACTAGAGGGAAATATCAGGGTAACTCTGTAAGACATCGGTATAGAAAATGACTTTTTGGAAAGGACCACAGAAGCACAGACAATCAAAGCAAAAATAGACAAATGGAATTACATCAAGCTAAGAAGATGCTGCCCTGCAAAGAAAACACTCAGCAAAGAGTGGGAGAAAATATTTGCAAACTATGAAACTGATAAAGGATTAATATCCAGGATCTATAATGTTTTCAAGAAACTCAACAACAGCAGAATAATCGAGCTAAAAAATGGACAAAGGACATGACAGGCATTTTTCAAATGATGAAATTCAAATGGCCAATAGACATGAAAAAATGCTCAGGTTAACTAGCCATCAGGGAAATGCACATGAAAACCAGAAGGTTTCACCTCATCCCAGTTAGAATGGCTATCATCCAAAACCTAAAAAAAATATATTCTGGAGATTATGTGGGGAAAATCCTAATCCATAAAGCCATTATGGAAGATGGTATGGAGATTCTTCCAAAATGTAAAACTAGATCTGTCATATGACCTAGCCATACTACACCTGGAAATTTACCCAAATGAAATGAAATCAGCATATGTAAGAGCTATCTGTGCCTGCATATTTATTGCAGCTCAATTCACAACAGCTAATACATGGAATCAATCCAGATGTCCATTAGCTAATAAAGAAATTGTGGTATATACATATAATCTGGAATACAAGTAAGCAATAAAAGGAAGAATGGAATCCTGTTTTTTGCAACAAAGTGGATGCAACTGAAAACCATTATGCTTAGTGAAATAAGCCAGACCCAAAAAGACAAATATTATGTTTTCTCTGATATGTGGTAATTAATGTAGAATACCAAAAATAATGTATAGGAATGAAATTGATACCTTATTATATGATTGTTGCTTTTAGCCTTTGTTTATACTCCTATGGAAGTATAGTATTCCTACTTTTTACCCGTTGTATAATATTGTTAGTGGTGAATTATGCCTGTGATTATAGAGTATATTGAAAGTGTGTCTTTGCAAAAATTAAAGAAAAAAAGAAAATAAGGATGATTGAGAGAATGTGAAGGGGAGGGAGGGAGGTATGGCTATCTTCTTAGAACTGTACTTATGAAATACATTAAATCTGTTCTCTTTATAGTAACCAAAACATTTTTTAAAAAAGAAAAAACTAGCAAGAAAAGAACAATAAGTGTGTTGCCAGCATCCAAATAGGCATGAGACTCTGTATAGCTAAGGGGTTACATGACCACGACATATGGTTATCATCTTGAAATTGCACTGTAATTTTCATTGTTCTTAAATTATTTCAATCATCATGGATCTCATTTGTACCTCTACCTCCACACATCTGCTGGTTTCTCTCCTCCATTTTCTATCCCTACCCCTCGTAACACCCATGAAACATTTCTCCAAATCTCTCCCAGAAATTCCAAATTCATATCACTCTATTAAGCTCAGTCTATCAACTTCCCACCATCATCTTCATGTCTACCTTAGCATATCCAAAGCCACTCAAGGTGTCCACTGAATAAACTCAAATCCACTTCCCTCTAGCAGATCCATCTTCCTTTACATTCTTGGGCCCCAAGCATCTATCCACCCTACCCTTCTTTATCCCTGGAATTCAGAATTTATCTCCTCCACCATATATCTTTAGGGAGCCACTTCTCAAATTCTCAGACCTAATTAATTGCTCATTCTCACTCTAGCTCCTGCCACAATGTGCTTTTGTAATACTCTGTTGTGAACAAATCTACCCACAGTCAAGACCACTCTGAAAAATCTCCTTTCTCTTTCCATTGGGATCCAAAACTCCCTCCCCTAGGAGCTGCTACTTCTTTAACCTCTCCAAAAAGGGCTCTATTCGTATAGTGAGTACTTCACTCTCACTAGGTTCTATGCTAAGTGCATCACATAAATGATTCTCACAACAGCCCAGCAAGGTAGCTTCAATCAGTTCCTACATTTTACTAGAGAGACAATTGAATATTATAGAGACTGGGTAGTTTTTCCATCTGTTAAGCTTTAAGAAATTTGAAAATGCCATGCCCTGTGTGTGGGTTTGATAGCTCACATGTACTGCTCTATCCCAGCACTCTATACCAACCTACTCCTGTGTTAAATGTTCCTTCTTCCACTAGTGAAAATGGAGCAAAGCAGGAGAAAAAAGAAACATGGGCTTCTCAGAGCTCTTGAGCTCCAGGAAGACAGGGACTTTGCTTGTGCGTTGCTGTATTCCCAGAACCCTGAACACAGTACAGAAGAGGGGATCAGAATTTACTGTAGAGTACATGGATGAATTAAATTCAAATTTCTACATACACCAGTTAATCTCTCTGCAGTGTGAGCAACAATAAGATTCTTTGTAGATAGCTCACAAAGCACAACCATTACCTGATTCAGGGCCCACAAAAGTCCCATGAGTTTAGAATTATTATCACTCCTACTTTATAATACCAAAACATAATGTAGTGACATGAAGAAGTAAAGCAATGTTGCCCATTCATTCATTTGTCCATTTATCCATTTGGCATGTATGTGTTTGGTGAGCCCCTGCTACATTCCATTCCATGTTCTAGGTTCTGGGAAGTCAACAATGAACTGGACAAAGTCTCTGCCCTATGGAGTTTTAAGACTAGTGGAAAAGGAAGAAAAATCAATGAGAAAAACGTATTAATAATATAGTTCAAAGGGAAAAAAAGAATTTCTATTAAAAATAGTAAAGTATAAGGGAGATAGGGCTAGAGGTCCATATAGAGGGATAATATTTGAACAGATCCATGTGAACAAGCAGGAAAACCAAGCATACTCCTGGATGGCAGAGTGCAGGCAGGGAGAGTAGGGGACAGGAATAGGCATTTATGTACCAGGCTCATTTAAATAACACCCAACAAGGAAGACAGCTGGGGTACAGCCTGATGAAAGGAAAAAGTTATAAAGCTGTAGCCCTGCCCACAGCCCATGAAATGACTTTGTGCAAATAAGAAAAATACTAGGAGTCTTCAAAAAGTTCATAGAAAATGTGTATCATGAAAAACTTATGCATGGATTTCAAAATTTTTGCACCAAAAGAAACTTATCTTTCCATTCCACTTTACCACAAATTTTTGAAGCTTCCTGGTACATTACTCCCCCAAATACTTTATTTAAACTGCCAAAAAATTGTCTGGAGTAGTGCTCCTGGATTTGTGAAAACCACAGCTAGTACAACCATAAATGTGACTGTGGGCAGAAAATAAGATCAGGATAATGATAGGATTAAGAGTCAAAGGGATCAAATAAAAGTTAAAAAAATGAAAAAAAAAGAGTCAAAGGGATCACATAAACAAGACTAGTGTCTGCTAATACTAACAGAATTAAAAAGGAGAGAACGATCCAACATGGGAAGTGGGATACACAGCAGACTCATAGAATGGCAAATGCCCTAAATAGCACTCTGGCCTCAGAATCAGCCCTTAAGGCATTCAGATCTGGCTAAAAAGCCCATGAGAGTATTTCAGACATGGAAAGCCAAGACACTCTGGCAAAAAAAAAAAAAAAAAAAAAAAAAAAAAAAAAAACCACACACCTAAATGAAAGATCTCTGTGAGTGAAATCCCAGCAGAAAGAATGGGCCATCAAGGAAGGAGGTACCTTTCTCTGAAGGGAGGAGAGAACTTCCACTTTGACTATGGCCTTGTCTAAATAAGATCGGAGTTGGCGAACTCAAAAGGCTTCCATAGTCTTGGCAACTCATGACATGAGCCTCAGGTGATTACTGATGCCATAAACAAAAAAAGAGTGCCAATTTGTTAAGTCAACAAGGAGTCACTGTGCACTTACTCCCCATGTAGGACCTCTGTCCTTAATGTATTGTACTTTGTGAATTAACGGTATAACTAGTACTCAAACAGTATTTTATACTTTGTGTTTCTGTGTAGGTACAAACTGTTGAAATCTTTACTTAGTATATACTAAATTGATCTTCTATATATAAAGATAATTGAAAATGAATCTTGATGTGAATGGGATGGGAGAGGGAGCAGGAGATGGGATGGTTGCAGGTGGGAGGGAGGCTATGGGGGGAAAAAGCCACTCTAATACAAAAGCTGTACTATGGAAATTTATATTTATTAAATAAAAGTTAAAAAAAAGAAAAGAGGATCAGGGAGAAGTCCCATCATGAGCTCCATTTGCAGGTCATTGGCCTCTAGATAGTCTTGAAAGTCATGCCCAGGAAGTGATAGTACAGCCAAAGATGAAAAGAGGCTCAAGACAGGATGAAGCAAAGTCTAATTGCTAGAGATTCAGAATAGAAGGATCCAGCAGGTGAAACCGGGAAGGATGGGCAGTGGGGTAAGAAAGGAACCAGAAGAGTGTGGTGTTCCACAAGCCAGAGGAATCATGTCTCAGAAGGAAAGAGTGAAGTGGCAACTCTGCTCAACAGCTAAGATAAAGCCTCAGAGTTTCCACTGGATGAACACTGTAGATGTGGAGTTTGTGTGGAGTACTGAGAGTGATGAGAGTAGATTAAAAGGAGAATAACAAATGACTAGTAACCCTAACCCTAACCCCTAACCCTAACCCTAACCTAACAAATGAGGAAATGGAGACACAACCAGAGTCAACTCTTATAAGGAGCTTATTCTCCAAAGGGGAACAAGATAGAGCTGAGCAAGGCATGGGGTTAACCTAGCAGGTAGTGCAGTCTGCTTAAATGTTGCTGGGACAGTATAGTAGAGATGAGTTATACAGAAGGAAGCAAGGAAAATTGCAGAAGTAAAACCTGTAACAGGTGAGAGGGGATGTGATCCAGTGTACAGGTAGAAAATCAGCCATAAGTAGGAGCAAGACTTCTCATTCAAGCAAAAGAAGGAGGTAAAGCATGAAGTTCAGATGCAGGGAGTATCATAGATTTGGTAGTGGAAGCCTACCAAACCCTTCTTTCAGTTGTTTTCATTTTCTCAGTGAAGGAGGAAGCAAGGCTTAGAGTGGTGGAGAGGAATCATCAGTGGGATGAGGAAGGATAAGAGTGAAATAGTTCTCTGGGGAGTGGGGAATTAATTGACAAGGTGGGTAAATTAACTCTACCAGGAAGGAATGAGAGCCAACTTCAGGTCTTTAAAGAAAGGCTGATCAACCAGGCCATATGCTGTTGGCAAGTCACATGCAACTGCTTGGGCACAGGTGCAGAACAGTGAAAGTTGGATTGAAACAGGGTTGGAGCTCTGCCAACAAGTACAAAGAAGGGAGACAAGGAGGTTGAGTGACGTGCAAGAAAATGTATGTAAGACTGTCCACTGGATAGGAAGAAATGAGATTGAAGATCTGAGAAGAGTCAAAGATTTGTTGGAGTTGAGATACCAAAAGGAATGGGCTGGCATAGGATATGTTGGGAAGAAAATATGTGATGTGAATGGAAACTGAGATGTTGAGGGAATAGGCAGTACTCACAAAGC
Source organism: Oryctolagus cuniculus (assembly GCF_051225735.1). Lineage (NCBI taxonomy): Eukaryota > Metazoa > Chordata > Mammalia > Lagomorpha > Leporidae > Oryctolagus > Oryctolagus cuniculus. The sequence continues at coordinate 123,632,451 of NC_142872.1, forward strand.
CTAGGATATGACCATGGAGTAAAAGTCTGACTTGGGTCCAAAGGGAAGAT